>NW_021144803.1:800497-1019182 GCF_900634625.1 Parambassis ranga | reverse complement strand
TCCCGCTCACCCACGCATCCTCCCACTAACCCTACCGCAACCTTGCGCACCGCTACAACCTGTTCACCCACTCTTAAGCACCCCTCCCCAGGCCAAACCAAGCAAACCGCGCCGGGAACATCTTCGTGCCCCTGGTACCGTAAATGCAGCGCCGCGCCCCTGGTGCTGCTGAGAAGGGGTCCAATAGTTTATGCTCTGTTTTTCTTTGTTTGTTTGTTCATTCTGGGGCCCCTGGTGCGCATGCTGCCAGTCCAAATGTCCTACTTCCTTTTTTTTTTCAGTCAGGTTCCCTGGTGACATCTTGTAAGCTGATCTTGATGACATTGTAGGGTTTGTTTGATGACATCACATAATGCCTTCATGTCAGAGTTGTAACCTCAAAAAGTGTCCTTGCTGTGGTGTGATGTCGGCATGACACGCATGCATACATCTGTACCATGCACAGATCTGTACCATGCAGGAATCACTATCACAGTCAGAGTTCATATCAATGAGCAGAGAGCTGCAGTGGGCAGAAATCCCCACAGGTGGTCAGGCGGTCTATTGTAGTATTTGTAATCTGCTCATTGTAGCCTTTAATCATCTGCTGACCATGAAGTCTGTTACAGCCTTCCCTCCTCCAGGCAATTTTGTCTTCTCCCCTAAGAAATGTACAAACTGCAGATATTGTAATGTTGTAGAAAAACATGTGCTTAGTGTTGTTCTTCCACCGACAATATTTTACTTTATCTATTTTATGCTACTCAGGATCTTGTTTATATGCACATAATAAACATTTACAATAGGGCCTTCGCACTACTCGGTGCTCGTGCCCTAACAAAAGTGGGGGATGTAGCTCAGTGGTAGAGCGCATGCTTTGCATGTATGAGGCCCCGGGTTCAATCCCTGGCATCTCCAAGGGCATCTTATGCTCCTCTGTCAGCTCAAAGAGTTAATTGTTTAGACTTAACAAGTCTGATGTGCTTCATCTGGTCAAGTTCAGTAGAACTGATGGAGCCACTTGGGCTACGTTCAGACTGCAGGCTAAAGTGACCAAATCCAAATGTTTTGCACTAATGTGACCTGTATCTGATATTGTCTTCTGCGCATGCGGGTCACTTCAGGGCCACAGTCCGTGTACACAGGAGAGTGGTAGCAGTCGCATATTATTTTGTAAACACCAAAAAATCGGATTTCACCAAAAAATCCAAATTGAGCATTAAGACCTGCAGTCTGAACGTAGCCTTGGAGGAGTGGCGAAACGTGTTCAAAAAACAATCCTTCAGTCCAGTTGTCTCGATGTAAACTCCTGAAAAAACTGAGTTGTTCTCAGCTAACCAAAGTGCAGCAGCTAATCAATGATCACAGCTGCACTGCTTCCTGAACCAAACTGGGCCAGCTCTCCTCCTGCAGCCGCCTTTTCAGTCCCAATGCACTTCTTTCCTCATCAGTCTCCCTACAGGGAGAAAGACTCTGAACAAAACAATGTTCTGTTTCTGCCAGGTTTCGAACCAGGGACCTTTCGCGTGTGAGGCGAACGTGATAACCACTACACTACAGAAACTCACAATGTGTGCATTTCAGACAATAGCAGGGTGAGCTTGGTGTCAGTGATTTCACGTCCGAAATAGTTCAGTGCTCGTGTTGAATTCTGTTCGTCTAGGGTTATCATTTTTTTGTTTTGCGACGAAATGACAGGTGCGTTAAACTCTGCCGGGGCCGGTTAGCTCAGTTGGTTAGAGCGTGGTGCTAATAACGCCAAGGTCGCGGGTTCAATCCCCGTACGGGCCATTCTGTGATTTATGCTGAGAAACGGCGTGACTTTAGTATGAACACACCTTACGCAAGCCACGCTGGAAGGGTGTGGCTTGTGTGAGAAGCATCTGTGACACTCCTTTGAGGACAACAATGTTCACATTTTAGACTGAGAGGAAAGGTGGTTTGAAATAGGAGTCAAGGAAGCATCTATGTTAAGCTGGAAAAAACCTTCCCTTAACAGAGGTCGTGGCCTCAGACATCATCTGACATACAATGCAGTGATTCCATCCATTCCAGGAAGTTTTCCTCCAAGTCACATACTCACAGCAAGAACAAAGGACTGTCAACCAGTGCCCCTCCAGCAGTCTCATAGTCGTTAGCCAGTCGTTGGACACACCTGGCACAGGCAGCCAGACCATCACAGGTAATTATGGAAACATTTAGTGCTATTGTTTGTAAGTTTTACCCAGACCCACCCACTGAGGTCTGCAACCACCCACTGAGGTCTACAACCACATATAAACACCATTGTTTCCCCACCAACAGTTAGAACTGATGAAGCTGCTTGGATGAGCAGCGAAACGTCTTCAAGAAAACTCTACAAGTCCAGACGCCTTGCTTCAATCTTCTCTACGTATGATGACCTGGATGACTGAGAATCTTCGTTGACACGAGGTAGGACTGTATTAATGACTGGAAGGAAATTAGGCACAATTTAAAAAATTCCCTGACCGGGAATCGAACCCCGGGCCGCGGCGGTGAGAGCGTTGACACGAGGTAGGACTGTATTAATGACTGGAAGGAAATTAGGCACAATTTTAAAAATTCCCTGACCGGGAATCGAACCCGGGCCGCGGCGGTGAGAGCGCCGAATCCTAACCACTAGACCACCAGGGAGGCTGGGTAGGTCTCGCTTGAGCAGTTGTTCCACGAACTTCTAATGATGTGATATATGACCTACTTTTGGTATGTCGGGACACATCACGGAGAGGGGCTGGAGGATCTGAGGGACCTAACTCTGTGCTGAACATACCTGCGCACACACAGACAAATCATGTTAAGAGCGCAGGGCCCGTCTACAATCAGACACAGGTGCAGCACGTTAGGGCAGGGCAGCTAATCAGCGGGGGACAAGCACACAGTGGTGGGAGAGCAGAGAGGAAGCAGCAAAACCATTGACAGTAAAAACTATGGACAGAGCCTCCGTGACGTCACCCGTTTGTTTCTGAAGAGCCGTTTTGAGGCTCGGTGGGAGGTTCCGGGACTTGATGACCGCCGCCATGTTGGCAGCGTCACGTCAACTAAAACTCCGATTATGGACAAAGAGGGGGAGCACGAGCGGGGTTTAGGGGGGCGGGCGATCGTGGAAGCAGGAAACTCACACTGTGATACGTCAACTGTCTGTCACTCAAGCGGCAACGCCCATAATTAGGCGTAATTTTAAGTCCGAATACCATTGAAACGAGTGAGTTGTAAAAAAATTCACCCTCCCTACAATTGACACTAGCAGAGAACCTATCATCTGAGACCAGAGTGGTTTTTTGTACCAGGCTGTAAACATGTTTTTTTCTGCTGTGAAGTCGGCCATTTTAACATGGGAGTCTATGGGAAATTACTCGCTTTTGGAGCCAACCCCCAGCTGTTGCGGCGTGAATTACAAGTTTTGACACTTCCGCATGGGCTTCCACTTTGAGCCCCGAAGGTTGCCGCTTGAGCAAAACACACGGGGTCACGAGTGGATCCGTTGTTGGACCATGCTGATTTTTGAACGAGTGAACATGACAGGAATTGGAATGCTGGCGTTCTAGTCTGCAGCAAGTCCATGCAGAGCTTTATAAAGAATAACAGTCACTATTGTGGAACAGAAATCAGCTCCCCCTGAATGGAAGGCACCATTTTTGGAATGAAAGTCAGCATAACAGAATGAAACGCAGATTTTCAGAATGAAAGACATCGTTCATCCATGTGCCACTTCTACTTTGCATTGATACGAATGGCCAGAAAACAAGCTAGCTCCGAACAGTTAATGTCAGCTTGACCATCATCCTCCTCTTAACAATAATCTGAGCAAATTTCGGAACAGCTGTTTCCTCTTCGACCCATATTTGTCTGTTTGTTTCTGAATATAGTTGTGATGTATCATTGAGACAGTGTGAGCCAAAGATGACATCAGATATGATGCTTTTAGTTTAGAAGCAGCTGGAAATCATGAGTGTGACTGCTGCAAGCACTAACCACACTCATGATTTACAGCTTGAAGAAAGCAGAAGCTAATGAGCTGATCTTGGAGACTGTACACTCAGCAAGACTGACGCTCATAAACAATCTGTCAATCAATCAAGCTTCAGTTGTACAGCAGCTGTCAGGCAGAGCAGCTGCAGTTCAAGCTGCTGTTTACAAGCCGTTTACAGGGGACTACTTGCTCAGCTGTCGCCAACTTTCTGTGATAGCTGTCTGTCAAACGGAGCCGCTGGTCGGTGCAGATTTACCTGCGAAATGAAATGGAAACAAGTAAAGGAGCGCCAACACCAAACTGGAGAGGGAGCCATGCTCACCCTGAGCACAGTTAGCGGACGAGAGAGACAAGAAAAACCTCCTCCGAGCAAAATACCTTCAGTCACCCCTCTGCCCTGCCCTGCCCTGCCCTGCACACTGCCTCCCAACAATGCCCACACTCTCCCGCTCACCCACGCATCCTCCCACTAACCCTACCGCAACCTTGCGCACCGCTACAACCTGTTCACCCACTCTTAAGCACCCCTCCCCAGGCCAAACCAAGCAAACCGCGCCGGGAACATCTTCGTGCCCCTGGTACCGTAAATGCAGCGCCGCGCCCCTGGTGCTGCTGAGAAGGGGTCCAATAGTTTATGCTCTGTTTTTCTTTGTTTGTTTGTTCATTCTGGGGCCCCTGGTGCGCATGCTGCCAGTCCAAATGTCCTACTTCCTTTTTTTTTTCAGTCAGGTTCCCTGGTGACATCTTGTAAGCTGATCTTGATGACATTGTAGGGTTTGTTTGATGACATCACATAATGCCTTCATGTCAGAGTTGTAACCTCAAAAAGTGTCCTTGCTGTGGTGTGATGTCGGCATGACACGCATGCATACATCTGTACCATGCACAGATCTGTACCATGCAGGAATCACTATCACAGTCAGAGTTCATATCAATGAGCAGAGAGCTGCAGTGGGCAGAAATCCCCACAGGTGGTCAGGCGGTCTATTGTAGTATTTGTAATCTGCTCATTGTAGCTTTAATCATCTGCTGACCATGAAGTCTGTTACAGCCTTCCCTCCTCCAGGCAATTTTGTCTTCTCCCCTAAGAAATGTACAAACTGCAGATATTGTAATGTTGTAGAAAAACATGTGCTTAGTGTTGTTCTTCCACCGACAATATTTTACTTTATCTATTTTATGCTACTCAGGATCTTGTTTATATGCACATAATAAACATTTACAATAGGGCCTTCGCACTACTCGGTGCTCGTGCCCTAACAAAAGTGGGGGATGTAGCTCAGTGGTAGAGCGCATGCTTTGCATGTATGAGGCCCCGGGTTCAATCCCTGGCATCTCCAAGGGCATCTTATGCTCCTCTGTCAGCTCAAAGAGTTAATTGTTTAGACTTAACAAGTCTGATGTGCTTCATCTGGTCAAGTTCAGTAGAACTGATGGAGCCACTTGGGCTACGTTCAGACTGCAGGCTAAAGTGACCAAATCCAAATGTTTTGCACTAATGTGACCTGTATCTGATATTGTCTTCTGCGCATGCGGGTCACTTCAGGGCCACAGTCCGTGTACACAGGAGAGTGGTAGCAGTCGCATATTATTTTGTAAACACCAAAAAATCGGATTTCACCAAAAAATCCAAATTGAGCATTAAGACCTGCAGTCTGAACGTAGCCTTGGAGGAGTGGCGAAACGTGTTCAAAAAACAATCCTTCAGTCCAGTTGTCTCGATGTAAACTCCTGAAAAAACTGAGTTGTTCTCAGCTAACCAAAGTGCAGCAGCTAATCAATGATCACAGCTGCACTGCTTCCTGAACCAAACTGGGCCAGCTCTCCTCCTGCAGCCGCCTTTTCAGTCCCAATGCACTTCTTTCCTCATCAGTCTCCCTACAGGGAGAAAGACTCTGAACAAAACAATGTTCTGTTTCTGCCAGGTTTCGAACCAGGGACCTTTCGCGTGTGAGGCGAACGTGATAACCACTACACTACAGAAACTCACAATGTGTGCATTTCAGACAATAGCAGGGTGAGCTTGTTGTCAGTGATTTCACGTCCGAAATAGTTCAGTGCTCGTGTTGAATTCTGTTCGTCTAGGGTTATCATTTTTTTGTTTTGCCGACGAAATGACAGGTGCGTTAAACTCTGCCGGGGCCGGTTAGCTCAGTTGGTTAGAGCGTGGTGCTAATAACGCCAAGGTCGCGGGTTCAATCCCCGTACGGGCCATTCTGTGATTTATGCTGAGAAACGGCGTGACTTTAGTATGAACACACCTTACGCAAGCCACGCTGGAAGGGTGTGGCTTGTGTGAGAAGCATCTGTGACACTCCTTTGAGGACAACAATGTTCACATTTTAGACTGAGAGGAAAGGTGGTTTGAAATAGGAGTCAAGGAAGCATCTATGTTAAGCTGGAAAAAACCTTCCCTTAACAGAGGTCGTGGCCTCAGACATCATCTGACATACAATGCAGTGATTCCATCCATTCCAGGAAGTTTTCCTCCAAGTCACATACTCACAGCAAGAACAAAGGACTGTCAACCAGTGCCCCTCCAGCAGTCTCATAGTCGTTAGCCAGTCGTTGGACACACCTGGCACAGGCAGCCAGACCATCACAGGTAATTATGGAAACATTTAGTGCTATTGTTTGTAAGTTTTACCCAGACCCACCCACTGAGGTCTGCAACCACCCACTGAGGTCTACAACCACATATAAACACCATTGTTTCCCCACCAACAGTTAGAACTGATGAAGCTGCTTGGATGAGCAGCGAAACGTCTTCAAGAAAACTCTACAAGTCCAGACGCCTTGCTTCAATCTTCTCTACGTATGATGACCTGGATGACTGAGAATCTTCGTTGACACGAGGTAGGACTGTATTAATGACTGGAAGGAAATTAGGCACAATTTAAAAAATTCCCTGACCGGGAATCGAACCCCGGGCCGCGGCGGTGAGAGCGTTGACACGAGGTAGGACTGTATTAATGACTGGAAGGAAATTAGGCACAATTTTAAAAATTCCCTGACCGGGAATCGAACCCGGGCCGCGGCGGTGAGAGCGCCGAATCCTAACCACTAGACCACCAGGGAGGCTGGGTAGGTCTCGCTTGAGCAGTTGTTCCACGAACTTCTAATGATGTGATATATGACCTACTTTTGGTATGTCGGGACACATCACGGAGAGGGGCTGGAGGATCTGAGGGACCTAACTCTGTGCTGAACATACCTGCGCACACACAGACAAATCATGTTAAGAGCGCAGGGCCCGTCTACAATCAGACACAGGTGCAGCACGTTAGGGCAGGGCAGCTAATCAGCGGGGGACAAGCACACAGTGGTGGGAGAGCAGAGAAGAAGCAGCAAAACCATTGACAGTAAAAACTATGGACAGAGCCTCCGTGACGTCACCCGTTTGTTTCTGAAGAGCCGTTTTGAGGCTCGGTGGGAGGTTCCGGGACTTGATGACCGCCGCCATGTTGGCAGCGTCACGTCAACTAAAACTCCGATTATGGACAAAGAGGGGGAGCACGAGCGGGGTTTAGGGGGGCGGGCGATCGTGGAAGCAGGAAACTCACACTGTGATACGTCAACTGTCTGTCACTCAAGCGGCAACGCCCATAATTAGGCGTAATTTTAAGTCCGAATACCATTGAAACGAGTGAGTTGTAAAAAAATTCACCCTCCCTACAATTGACACTAGCAGAGAACCTATCATCTGAGACCAGAGTGGTTTTTTGTACCAGGCTGTAAACATGTTTTTTTCTGCTGTGAAGTCGGCCATTTTAACATGGGAGTCTATGGGAAATTACTCGCTTTTGGAGCCAACCCCCAGCTGTTGCGGCGTGAATTACAAGTTTTGACACTTCCGCATGGGCTTCCACTTTGAGCCCCGAAGGTTGCCGCTTGAGCAAAACACACGGGGTCACGAGTGGATCCGTTGTTGGACCATGCTGATTTTTGAACGAGTGAACATGACAGGAATTGGAATGCTGGCGTTCTAGTCTGCAGCAAGTCCATGCAGAGCTTTATAAAGAATAACAGTCACTATTGTGGAACAGAAATCAGCTCCCCCTGAATGGAAGGCACCATTTTTGGAATGAAAGTCAGCATAACAGAATGAAACGCAGATTTTCAGAATGAAAGACATCGTTCATCCATGTGCCACTTCTACTTTGCATTGATACGAATGGCCAGAAAACAAGCTAGCTCCGAACAGTTAATGTCAGCTTGACCATCATCCTCCTCTTAACAATAATCTGAGCAAATTTCGGAACAGCTGTTTCCTCTTCGACCCATATTTGTCTGTTTGTTTCTGAATATAGTTGTGATGTATCATTGAGACAGTGTGAGCCAAAGATGACATCAGATATGATGCTTTTAGTTTAGAAGCAGCTGGAAATCATGAGTGTGACTGCTGCAAGCACTAACCACACTCATGATTTACAGCTTGAAGAAAGCAGAAGCTAATGAGCTGATCTTGGAGACTGTACACTCAGCAAGACTGACGCTCATAAACAATCTGTCAATCAATCAAGCTTCAGTTGTACAGCAGCTGTCAGGCAGAGCAGCTGCAGTTCAAGCTGCTGTTTACAAGCCGTTTACAGGGGACTACTTGCTCAGCTGTCGCCAACTTTCTGTGATAGCTGTCTGTCAAACGGAGCCGCTGGTCGGTGCAGATTTACCTGCGAAATGAAATGGAAACAAGTAAAGGAGCGCCAACACCAAACTGGAGAGGGAGCCATGCTCACCCTGAGCACAGTTAGCGGACGAGAGAGAAAAGAAAAACCTCCTCCGAGCAAAATACCTTCAGTCACCCCTCTGCCCTGCCCTGCCCTGCCCTGCACACTGCCTCCCAACAATGCCCACACTCTCCCGCTCACCCACGCATCCTCCCACTAACCCTACCGCAACCTTGCGCACCGCTACAACCTGTTCACCCACTCTTAAGCACCCCTCCCCAGGCCAAACCAAGCAAACCGCGCCGGGGACATCTTCGTGCCCCTGGTACCGTAAATGCAGCGCCGCGCCCCTGGTGCTGCCGAGAAGGGGTCCAATAGTTTATGCTCTGTTTTTCTTTGTTTGTTTGTTCATTCTGGGGCCCCTGGTGCGCATGCTGCCAGTCCAAATGTCCTACTTCCTTTTTTTTTCAGTCAGGTTCCCTGGTGACATCTTGTAAGCTGATCTTGATGACATTGTAGGGTTTGTTTGATGACATCACATAATGCCTTCATGTCAGAGTTGTAACCTCAAAAAGTGTCCTTGCTGTGGTGTGATGTCGGCATGACACGCATGCATACATCTGTACCATGCACAGATCTGTACCATGCAGGAATCACTATCACAGTCAGAGTTCATATCAATGAGCAGAGAGCTGCAGTGGGCAGAAATCCCCACAGGTGGTCAGGCGGTCTATTGTAGTATTTGTAATCTGCTCATTGTAGCTTTTAATCATCTGCTGACCATGAAGTCTGTTACAGCCTTCCCTCCTCCAGGCAATTTTGTCTTCTCCCCTAAGAAATGTACAAACTGCAGATATTGTAATGTTGTAGAAAAACATGTGCTTAGTGTTGTTCTTCCACCGACAATATTTTACTTTATCTATTTTATGCTACTCAGGATCTTGTTTATATGCACATAATAAACATTTACAATAGGGCCTTCGCACTACTCGGTGCTCGTGCCCTAACAAAAGTGGGGGATGTAGCTCAGTGGTAGAGCGCATGCTTTGCATGTATGAGGCCCCGGGTTCAATCCCTGGCATCTCCAAGGGCATCTTATGCTCCTCTGTCAGCTCAAAGAGTTAATTGTTTAGACTTAACAAGTCTGATGTGCTTCATCTGGTCAAGTTCAGTAGAACTGATGGAGCCACTTGGGCTACGTTCAGACTGCAGGCTAAAGTGACCAAATCCAAATGTTTTGCACTAATGTGACCTGTATCTGATATTGTCTTCTGCGCATGCGGGTCACTTCAGGGCCACAGTCCGTGTACACAGGAGAGTGGTAGCAGTCGCATATTATTTTGTAAACACCTAAAAATCGGATTTCACCAAAAAATCCAAATTGAGCATTAAGACCTGCAGTCTGAACGTAGCCTTGGAGGAGTGGCGAAACGTGTTCAAAAAACAATCCTTCAGTCCAGTTGTCTCGATGTAAACTCCTGAAAAAACTGAGTTGTTCTCAGCTAACCAAAGTGCAGCAGCTAATCAATGATCACAGCTGCACTGCTTCCTGAACCAAACTGGGCCAGCTCTCCTCCTGCAGCCGCCTTTTCAGTCCCAATGCACTTCTTTCCTCATCAGTCTCCCTACAGGGAGAAAGACTCTGAACAAAACAATGTTCTGTTTCTGCCAGGTTTCGAACCAGGGACCTTTCGCGTGTGAGGCGAACGTGATAACCACTACACTACAGAAACTCACAATGTGTGCATTTCAGACAATAGCAGGGTGAGCTTGTTGTCAGTGATTTCACGTCCGAAATAGTTCAGTGCTCGTGTTGAATTCTGTTCGTCTAGGGTTATCATTTTTTTGTTTTCCGACGAAATGACAGGTGCGTTAAACTCTGCCGGGGCCGGTTAGCTCAGTTGGTTAGAGCGTGGTGCTAATAACGCCAAGGTCGCGGGTTCAATCCCCGTACGGGCCATTCTGTGATTTATGCTGAGAAACGGCGTGACTTTAGTATGAACACACCTTACGCAAGCCACGCTGGAAGGGTGTGGCTTGTGTGAGAAGCATCTGTGACACTCCTTTGAGGACAACAATGTTCACATTTTAGACTGAGAGGAAAGGTGGTTTGAAATAGGAGTCAAGGAAGCATCTATGTTAAGCTGGAAAAAACCTTCCCTTAACAGAGGTCGTGGCCTCAGACATCATCTGACATACAATGCAGTGATTCCATCCATTCCAGGAAGTTTTCCTCCAAGTCACATACTCACAGCAAGAACAAAGGACTGTCAACCAGTGCCCCTCCAGCAGTCTCATAGTCGTTAGCCAGTCGTTGGACACACCTGGCACAGGCAGCCAGACCATCACAGGTAATTATGGAAACATTTAGTGCTATTGTTTGTAAGTTTTACCCAGACCCACCCACTGAGGTCTGCAACCACCCACTGAGGTCTACAACCACATATAAACACCATTGTTTCCCCACCAACAGTTAGAACTGATGAAGCTGCTTGGATGAGCAGCGAAACGTCTTCAAGAAAACTCTACAAGTCCAGACGCCTTGCTTCAATCTTCTCTACGTATGATGACCTGGATGACTGAGAATCTTCGTTGACACGAGGTAGGACTGTATTAATGACTGGAAGGAAATTAGGCACAATTTAAAAAATTCCCTGACCGGGAATCGAACCCCGGGCCGCGGCGGTGAGAGCGTTGACACGAGGTAGGACTGTATTAATGACTGGAAGGAAATTAGGCACAATTTTAAAAATTCCCTGACCGGGAATCGAACCCGGGCCGCGGCGGTGAGAGCGCCGAATCCTAACCACTAGACCACCAGGGAGGCTGGGTAGGTCTCGCTTGAGCAGTTGTTCCACGAACTTCTAATGATGTGATATATGACCTACTTTTGGTATGTCGGGACACATCACGGAGAGGGGCTGGAGGATCTGAGGGACCTAACTCTGTGCTGAACATACCTGCGCACACACAGACAAATCATGTTAAGAGCGCAGGGCCCGTCTACAATCAGACACAGGTGCAGCACGTTAGGGCAGGGCAGCTAATCAGCGGGGGACAAGCACACAGTGGTGGGAGAGCAGAGAAGAAGCAGCAAAACCATTGACAGTAAAAACTATGGACAGAGCCTCCGTGACGTCACCCGTTTGTTTCTGAAGAGCCGTTTTGAGGCTCGGTGGGAGGTTCCGGGACTTGATGACCGCCGCCATGTTGGCAGCGTCACGTCAACTAAAACTCCGATTATGGACAAAGAGGGGGAGCACGAGCGGGGTTTAGGGGGGCGGGCGATCGTGGAAGCAGGAAACTCACACTGTGATACGTCAACTGTCTGTCACTCAAGCGGCAACGCCCATAATTAGGCGTAATTTTAAGTCCGAATACCATTGAAACGAGTGAGTTGTAAAAAAATTCACCCTCCCTACAATTGACACTAGCAGAGAACCTATCATCTGAGACCAGAGTGGTTTTTTGTACCAGGCTGTAAACATGTTTTTTTCTGCTGTGAAGTCGGCCATTTTAACATGGGAGTCTATGGGAAATTACTCGCTTTTGGAGCCAACCCCCAGCTGTTGCGGCGTGAATTACAAGTTTTGACACTTCCGCATGGGCTTCCACTTTGAGCCCCGAAGGTTGCCGCTTGAGCAAAACACACGGGGTCACGAGTGGATCCGTTGTTGGACCATGCTGATTTTTGAACGAGTGAACATGACAGGAATTGGAATGCTGGCGTTCTAGTCTGCAGCAAGTCCATGCAGAGCTTTATAAAGAATAACAGTCACTATTGTGGAACAGAAATCAGCTCCCCCTGAATGGAAGGCACCATTTTTGGAATGAAAGTCAGCATAACAGAATGAAACGCAGATTTTCAGAATGAAAGACATCGTTCATCCATGTGCCACTTCTACTTTGCATTGATACGAATGGCCAGAAAACAAGCTAGCTCCGAACAGTTAATGTCAGCTTGACCATCATCCTCCTCTTAACAATAATCTGAGCAAATTTCGGAACAGCTGTTTCCTCTTCGACCCATATTTGTCTGTTTGTTTCTGAATATAGTTGTGATGTATCATTGAGACAGTGTGAGCCAAAGATGACATCAGATATGATGCTTTTAGTTTAGAAGCAGCTGGAAATCATGAGTGTGACTGCTGCAAGCACTAACCACACTCATGATTTACAGCTTGAAGAAAGCAGAAGCTAATGAGCTGATCTTGGAGACTGTACACTCAGCAAGACTGACGCTCATAAACAATCTGTCAATCAATCAAGCTTCAGTTGTACAGCAGCTGTCAGGCAGAGCAGCTGCAGTTCAAGCTGCTGTTTACAAGCCGTTTACAGGGGACTACTTGCTCAGCTGTCGCCAACTTTCTGTGATAGCTGTCTGTCAAACGGAGCCGCTGGTCGGTGCAGATTTACCTGCGAAATGAAATGGAAACAAGTAAAGGAGCGCCAACACCAAACTGGAGAGGGAGCCATGCTCACCCTGAGCACAGTTAGCGGACGAGAGAGACAAGAAAAACCTCCTCCGAGCAAAATACCTTCAGTCACCCCTCTGCCCTGCCCTGCCCTGCCCTGCACACTGCCTCCCAACAATGCCCACACTCTCCCGCTCACCCACGCATCCTCCCACTAACCCTACCGCAACCTTGCGCACCGCTACAACCTGTTCACCCACTCTTAAGCACCCCTCCCCAGGCCAAACCAAGCAAACCGCGCCGGGAACATCTTCGTGCCCCTGGTACCGTAAATGCAGCGCCGCGCCCCTGGTGCTGCTGAGAAGGGGTCCAATAGTTTATGCTCTGTTTTTCTTTGTTTGTTTGTTCATTCTGGGGCCCCTGGTGCGCATGCTGCCAGTCCAAATGTCCTACTTCCTTTTTTTTTTCAGTCAGGTTCCCTGGTGACATCTTGTAAGCTGATCTTGATGACATTGTAGGGTTTGTTTGATGACATCACATAATGCCTTCATGTCAGAGTTGTAACCTCAAAAAGTGTCCTTGCTGTGGTGTGATGTCGGCATGACACGCATGCATACATCTGTACCATGCACAGATCTGTACCATGCAGGAATCACTATCACAGTCAGAGTTCATATCAATGAGCAGAGAGCTGCAGTGGGCAGAAATCCCCACAGGTGGTCAGGCGGTCTATTGTAGTATTTGTAATCTGCTCATTGTAGCTTTTAATCATCTGCTGACCATGAAGTCTGTTACAGCCTTCCCTCCTCCAGGCAATTTTGTCTTCTCCCCTAAGAAATGTACAAACTGCAGATATTGTAATGTTGTAGAAAAACATGTGCTTAGTGTTGTTCTTCCACCGACAATATTTTACTTTATCTATTTTATGCTACTCAGGATCTTGTTTATATGCACATAATAAACATTTACAATAGGGCCTTCGCACTACTCGGTGCTCGTGCCCTAACAAAAGTGGGGGATGTAGCTCAGTGGTAGAGCGCATGCTTTGCATGTATGAGGCCCCGGGTTCAATCCCTGGCATCTCCAAGGGCATCTTATGCTCCTCTGTCAGCTCAAAGAGTTAATTGTTTAGACTTAACAAGTCTGATGTGCTTCATCTGGTCAAGTTCAGTAGAACTGATGGAGCCACTTGGGCTACGTTCAGACTGCAGGCTAAAGTGACCAAATCCAAATGTTTTGCACTAATGTGACCTGTATCTGATATTGTCTTCTGCGCATGCGGGTCACTTCAGGGCCACAGTCCGTGTACACAGGAGAGTGGTAGCAGTCGCATATTATTTTGTAAACACCAAAAAATCGGATTTCACCAAAAAATCCAAATTGAGCATTAAGACCTGCAGTCTGAACGTAGCCTTGGAGGAGTGGCGAAACGTGTTCAAAAAACAATCCTTCAGTCCAGTTGTCTCGATGTAAACTCCTGAAAAAACTGAGTTGTTCTCAGCTAACCAAAGTGCAGCAGCTAATCAATGATCACAGCTGCACTGCTTCCTGAACCAAACTGGGCCAGCTCTCCTCCTGCAGCCGCCTTTTCAGTCCCAATGCACTTCTTTCCTCATCAGTCTCCCTACAGGGAGAAAGACTCTGAACAAAACAATGTTCTGTTTCTGCCAGGTTTCGAACCAGGGACCTTTCGCGTGTGAGGCGAACGTGATAACCACTACACTACAGAAACTCACAATGTGTGCATTTCAGACAATAGCAGGGTGAGCTTGTTGTCAGTGATTTCACGTCCGAAATAGTTCAGTGCTCGTGTTGAATTCTGTTCGTCTAGGGTTATCATTTTTTTGTTTTCCGACGAAATGACAGGTGCGTTAAACTCTGCCGGGGCCGGTTAGCTCAGTTGGTTAGAGCGTGGTGCTAATAACGCCAAGGTCGCGGGTTCAATCCCCGTACGGGCCATTCTGTGATTTATGCTGAGAAACGGCGTGACTTTAGTATGAACACACCTTACGCAAGCCACGCTGGAAGGGTGTGGCTTGTGTGAGAAGCATCTGTGACACTCCTTTGAGGACAACAATGTTCACATTTTAGACTGAGAGGAAAGGTGGTTTGAAATAGGAGTCAAGGAAGCATCTATGTTAAGCTGGAAAAAACCTTCCCTTAACAGAGGTCGTGGCCTCAGACATCATCTGACATACAATGCAGTGATTCCATCCATTCCAGGAAGTTTTCCTCCAAGTCACATACTCACAGCAAGAACAAAGGACTGTCAACCAGTGCCCCTCCAGCAGTCTCATAGTCGTTAGCCAGTCGTTGGACACACCTGGCACAGGCAGCCAGACCATCACAGGTAATTATGGAAACATTTAGTGCTATTGTTTGTAAGTTTTACCCAGACCCACCCACTGAGGTCTGCAACCACCCACTGAGGTCTACAACCACATATAAACACCATTGTTTCCCCACCAACAGTTAGAACTGATGAAGCTGCTTGGATGAGCAGCGAAACGTCTTCAAGAAAACTCTACAAGTCCAGACGCCTTGCTTCAATCTTCTCTACGTATGATGACCTGGATGACTGAGAATCTTCGTTGACACGAGGTAGGACTGTATTAATGACTGGAAGGAAATTAGGCACAATTTAAAAAATTCCCTGACCGGGAATCGAACCCCGGGCCGCGGCGGTGAGAGCGTTGACACGAGGTAGGACTGTATTAATGACTGGAAGGAAATTAGGCACAATTTTAAAAATTCCCTGACCGGGAATCGAACCCGGGCCGCGGCGGTGAGAGCGCCGAATCCTAACCACTAGACCACCAGGGAGGCTGGGTAGGTCTGGCTTGAGCAGTTGTTCCACGAACTTCTAATGATGTGATATATGACCTACTTTTGGTATGTCGGGACACATCACGGAGAGGGGCTGGAGGATCTGAGGGACCTAACTCTGTGCTGAACATACCTGCGCACACACAGACAAATCATGTTAAGAGCGCAGGGCCCGTCTACAATCAGACACAGGTGCAGCACGTTAGGGCAGGGCAGCTAATCAGCGGGGGACAAGCACACAGAGGTGGGAGAGCAGAGAGGAAGCAGCAAAACCATTGACAGTAAAAACTATGGACAGAGCCTCCGTGACGTCACCCGTTTGTTTCTGAAGAGCCGTTTTGAGGCTCGGTGGGAGGTTCCGGGACTTGATGACCGCCGCCATGTTGGCAGCGTCACGTCAACTAAAACTCCGATTATGGACAAAGAGGGGGAGCACGAGCGGGGTTTAGGGGGGCGGGCGATCGTGGAAGCAGGAAACTCACACTGTGATACGTCAACTGTCTGTCACTCAAGCGGCAACGCCCATAATTAGGCGTAATTTTAAGTCCGAATACCATTGAAACGAGTGAGTTGTAAAAAAATTCACCCTCCCTACAATTGACACTAGCAGAGAACCTATCATCTGAGACCAGAGTGGTTTTTTGTACCAGGCTGTAAACATGTTTTTTTCTGCTGTGAAGTCGGCCATTTTAACATGGGAGTCTATGGGAAATTACTCGCTTTTGGAGCCAACCCCCAGCTGTTGCGGCGTGAATTACAAGTTTTGACACTTCCGCATGGGCTTCCACTTTGAGCCCCGAAGGTTGCCGCTTGAGCAAAACACACGGGGTCACGAGTGGATCCGTTGTTGGACCATGCTGATTTTTGAACGAGTGAACATGACAGGAATTGGAATGCTGGCGTTCTAGTCTGCAGCAAGTCCATGCAGAGCTTTATAAAGAATAACAGTCACTATTGTGGAACAGAAATCAGCTCCCCCTGAATGGAAGGCACCATTTTTGGAATGAAAGTCAGCATAACAGAATGAAACGCAGATTTTCAGAATGAAAGACATCGTTCATCCATGTGCCACTTCTACTTTGCATTGATACGAATGGCCAGAAAACAAGCTAGCTCCGAACAGTTAATGTCAGCTTGACCATCATCCTCCTCTTAACAATAATCTGAGCAAATTTCGGAACAGCTGTTTCCTCTTCGACCCATATTTGTCTGTTTGTTTCTGAATATAGTTGTGATGTATCATTGAGACAGTGTGAGCCAAAGATGACATCAGATATGATGCTTTTAGTTTAGAAGCAGCTGGAAATCATGAGTGTGACTGCTGCAAGCACTAACCACACTCATGATTTACAGCTTGAAGAAAGCAGAAGCTAATGAGCTGATCTTGGAGACTGTACACTCAGCAAGACTGACGCTCATAAACAATCTGTCAATCAATCAAGCTTCAGTTGTACAGCAGCTGTCAGGCAGAGCAGCTGCAGTTCAAGCTGCTGTTTACAAGCCGTTTACAGGGGACTACTTGCTCAGCTGTCGCCAACTTTCTGTGATAGCTGTCTGTCAAACGGAGCCGCTGGTCGGTGCAGATTTACCTGCGAAATGAAATGGAAACAAGTAAAGGAGCGCCAACACCAAACTGGAGAGGGAGCCATGCTCACCCTGAGCACAGTTAGCGGACGAGAGAGACAAGAAAAACCTCCTCCGAGCAAAATACCTTCAGTCACCCCTCTGCCCTGCCCTGCCCTGCCCTGCACACTGCCTCCCAACAATGCCCACACTCTCCCGCTCACCCACGCATCCTCCCACTAACCCTACCGCAACCTTGCGCACCGCTACACCCTGTTCACCCACTCTTAAGCACCCCTCCCCAGGCCAAACCAAGCAAACCGCGCCGGGAACATCTTCGTGCCCCTGGTACCGTAAATGCAGCGCCGCGCCCCTGGTGCTGCTGAGAAGGGGTCCAATAGTTTATGCTCTGTTTTTCTTTGTTTGTTTGTTCATTCTGGGGCCCCTGGTGCGCATGCTGCCAGTCCAAATGTCCTACTTCCTTTTTTTTTTCAGTCAGGTTCCCTGGTGACATCTTGTAAGCTGATCTTGATGACATTGTAGGGTTTGTTTGATGACATCACATAATGCCTTCATGTCAGAGTTGTAACCTCAAAAAGTGTCCTTGCTGTGGTGTGATGTCGGCATGACACGCATGCATACATCTGTACCATGCACAGATCTGTACCATGCAGGAATCACTATCACAGTCAGAGTTCATATCAATGAGCAGAGAGCTGCAGTGGGCAGAAATCCCCACAGGTGGTCAGGCGGTCTATTGTAGTATTTGTAATCTGCTCATTGTAGCTTTTAATCATCTGCTGACCATGAAGTCTGTTACAGCCTTCCCTCCTCCAGGCAATTTTGTCTTCTCCCCTAAGAAATGTACAAACTGCAGATATTGTAATGTTGTAGAAAAACATGTGCTTAGTGTTGTTCTTCCACCGACAATATTTTACTTTATCTATTTTATGCTACTCAGGATCTTGTTTATATGCACATAATAAACATTTACAATAGGGCCTTCGCACTACTCGGTGCTCGTGCCCTAACAAAAGTGGGGGATGTAGCTCAGTGGTAGAGCGCATGCTTTGCATGTATGAGGCCCCGGGTTCAATCCCTGGCATCTCCAAGGGCATCTTATGCTCCTCTGTCAGCTCAAAGAGTTAATTGTTTAGACTTAACAAGTCTGATGTGCTTCATCTGGTCAAGTTCAGTAGAACTGATGGAGCCACTTGGGCTACGTTCAGACTGCAGGCTAAAGTGACCAAATCTAAATGTTTTGCACTAATGTGACCTGTATCTGATATTGTCTTCTGCGCATGCGGGTCACTTCAGGGCCACAGTCCGTGTACACAGGAGAGTGGTAGCAGTCGCATATTATTTTGTAAACACCTAAAAATCGGATTTCACCAAAAAATCCAAATTGAGCATTAAGACCTGCAGTCTGAACGTAGCCTTGGAGGAGTGGCGAAACGTGTTCAAAAAACAATCCTTCAGTCCAGTTGTCTCGATGTAAACTCCTGAAAAAACTGAGTTGTTCTCAGCTAACCAAAGTGCAGCAGCTAATCAATGAACACAGCTGCACTGCTTCCTGAACCAAACTGGGCCAGCTCTCCTCCTGCAGCCGCCTTTTCAGTCCCAATGCACTTCTTTCCTCATCAGTCTCCCTACAGGGAGAAAGACTCTGAACAAAACAATGTTCTGTTTCTGCCAGGTTTCGAACCAGGGACCTTTCGCGTGTGAGGCGAACGTGATAACCACTACACTACAGAAACTCACAATGTGTGCATTTCAGACAATAGCAGGGTGAGCTTGTTGTCAGTGATTTCACGTCCGAAATAGTTCAGTGCTCGTGTTGAATTCTGTTCGTCTAGGGTTATCATTTTTTTGTTTTCCGACGAAATGACAGGTGCGTTAAACTCTGCCGGGGCCGGTTAGCTCAGTTGGTTAGAGCGTGGTGCTAATAACGCCAAGGTCGCGGGTTCAATCCCCGTACGGGCCATTCTGTGATTTATGCTGAGAAACGGCGTGACTTTAGTATGAACACACCTTACGCAAGCCACGCTGGAAGGGTGTGGCTTGTGTGAGAAGCATCTGTGACACTCCTTTGAGGACAACAATGTTCACATTTTAGACTGAGAGGAAAGGTGGTTTGAAATAGGAGTCAAGGAAGCATCTATGTTAAGCTGGAAAAAACCTTCCCTTAACAGAGGTCGTGGCCTCAGACATCATCTGACATACAATGCAGTGATTCCATCCATTCCAGGAAGTTTTCCTCCAAGTCACATACTCACAGCAAGAACAAAGGACTGTCAACCAGTGTCCCTCCAGCAGTCTCATAGTCGTTAGCCAGTCGTTGGACACACCTGGCACAGGCAGCCAGACCATCACAGGTAATTATGGAAACATTTAGTGCTATTGTTTGTAAGTTTTACCCAGACCCACCCACTGAGGTCTGCAACCACCCACTGAGGTCTACAACCACATATAAACACCATTGTTTCCCCACCAACAGTTAGAACTGATGAAGCTGCTTGGATGAGCAGCGAAACGTCTTCAAGAAAACTCTACAAGTCCAGACGCCTTGCTTCAATCTTCTCTACGTATGATGACCTGGATGACTGAGAATCTTCGTTGACACGAGGTAGGACTGTATTAATGACTGGAAGGAAATTAGGCACAATTTAAAAAATTCCCTGACCGGGAATCGAACCCCGGGCCGCGGCGGTGAGAGCGTTGACACGAGGTAGGACTGTATTAATGACTGGAAGGAAATTAGGCACAATTTTAAAAATTCCCTGACCGGGAATCGAACCCGGGCCGCGGCGGTGAGAGCGCCGAATCCTAACCACTAGACCACCAGGGAGGCTGGGTAGGTCTGGCTTGAGCAGTTGTTCCACGAACTTCTAATGATGTGATATATGACCTACTTTTGGTATGTCGGGACACATCACGGAGAGGGGCTGGAGGATCTGAGGGACCTAACTCTGTGCTGAACATACCTGCGCACACACAGACAAATCATGTTAAGAGCGCAGGGCCCGTCTACAATCAGACACAGGTGCAGCACGTTAGGGCAGGGCAGCTAATCAGCGGGGGACAAGCACACAGAGGTGGGAGAGCAGAGAGGAAGCAGCAAAACCATTGACAGTAAAAACTATGGACAGAGCCTCCGTGACGTCACCCGTTTGTTTCTGAAGAGCCGTTTTGAGGCTCGGTGGGAGGTTCCGGGACTTGATGACCGCCGCCATGTTGGCAGCGTCACGTCAACTAAAACTCCGATTATGGACAAAGAGGGGGAGCACGAGCGGGGTTTAGGGGGGCGGGCGATCGTGGAAGCAGGAAACTCACACTGTGATACGTCAACTGTCTGTCACTCAAGCGGCAACGCCCATAATTAGGCGTAATTTTAAGTCCGAATACCATTGAAACGAGTGAGTTGTAAAAAAATTCACCCTCCCTACAATTGACACTAGCAGAGAACCTATCATCTGAGACCAGAGTGGTTTTTTGTACCAGGCTGTAAACATTTTTGTTTCTGCTGTGAAGTCGGCCATTTTAACATGGGAGTCTATGGGAAATTACTCGCTTTTGGAGCCAACCCCCAGCTGTTGCGGCGTGAATTACAAGTTTTGACAGTTCCGCATGGGCTTCCACTTTGAGCCCCGAAGGTTGCCGCTTGAGCAAAACACACGGGGTCACGAGTGGATCCGTTGTTGGACCATGCTGATTTTTGAACGAGTGAACATGACAGGAATTGGAATGCTGGCGTTCTAGTCTGCAGCAAGTCCATGCAGAGCTTTATAAAGAATAACAGTCACTATTGTGGAACAGAAATCAGCTCCCCCTGAATGGAAGGCACCATTTTTGGAATGAAAGTCAGCATAACAGAATGAAACGCAGATTTTCAGAATGAAAGACATCGTTCATCCATGTGCAACTTCTACTTTGCATTGATACGAATGGCCAGAAAACAAGCTAGCTCCGAACAGTTAATGTCAGCTTGACCATCATCCTCCTCTTAACAATAATCTGAACAAATTTCGGAACAGCTGTTTCCTCTTCGACCCATATTTGTCTGTTTGTTTCTGAATATAGTTGTGATGTATCATTGAGACAGTGTGAGCCAAAGATGACATCAGATATGATGCTTTTAGTTTAGAAGCAGCTGGAAATCATGAGTGTGACTGCTGCAAGCACTAACCACACTCATGATTTACAGCTTGAAGAAAGCAGAAGCTAATGAGCTGATCTTGGAGACTGTACACTCAGCAAGACTGACGCTCATAAACAATCTGTCAATCAATCAAGCTTCAGTTGTACAGCAGCTGTCAGGCAGAGCAGCTGCAGTTCAAGCTGCTGTTTACAAGCCGTTTACAGGGGACTACTTGCTCAGCTGTCGCCAACTTTCTGTGATAGCTGTCTGTCAAACGGAGCCGCTGGTCGGTGCAGATTTACCTGCGAAATGAAATGGAAACAAGTAAAGGAGCGCCAACACCAAACTGGAGAGGGAGCCATGCTCACCCTGAGCACAGTTAGCGGACGAGAGAGACAAGAAAAACCTCCTCCGAGCAAAATACCTTCAGTCACCCCTCTGCCCTGCCCTGCCCTGCCCTGCACACTGCCTCCCAACAATGCCCACACTCTCCCGCTCACCCACGCATCCTCCCACTAACCCTACCGCAACCTTGCGCACCGCTACAACCTGTTCACCCACTCTTAAGCACCCCTCCCCAGGCCAAACCAAGCAAACCGCGCCGGGGACATCTTCGTGCCCCTGGTACCGTAAATGCAGCGCCGCGCCCCTGGTGCTGCTGAGAAGGGGTCCAATAGTTTATGCTCTGTTTTTCTTTGTTTGTTTGTTCATTCTGGGGCCCCTGGTGCGCATGCTGCCAGTCCAAATGTCCTACTTCCTTTTTTTTTCAGTCAGGTTCCCTGGTGACATCTTGTAAGCTGATCTTGATGACATTGTAGGGTTTGTTTGATGACATCACATAATGCCTTCATGTCAGAGTTGTAACCTCAAAAAGTGTCCTTGCTGTGGTGTGATGTCGGCATGACACGCATGCATACATCTGTACCATGCACAGATCTGTACCATGCAGGAATCACTATCACAGTCAGAGTTCATATCAATGAGCAGAGAGCTGCAGTGGGCAGAAATCCCCACAGGTGGTCAGGCGGTCTATTGTAGTATTTGTAATCTGCTCATTGTAGCTTTTAATCATCTGCTGACCATGAAGTCTGTTACAGCCTTCCCTCCTCCAGGCAATTTTGTCTTCTCCCCTAAGAAATGTACAAACTGCAGATATTGTAATGTTGTAGAAAAACATGTGCTTAGTGTTGTTTTTACATGTTCTCCGAACCTGACAGGACCGATTCTGGTGTAAGCACATGTTGTGTTCTACAAATCTACAAAGTGAAATTGTTTTTTGTTGCAAGTCATACACTCTGATTCTATTACAGGACAATGTGTCCATTGTGCCATTATCTTTTTTTAATATTGCAGAAACAGTGTATGGTCCTTACAGGGTTTGTTCAGCAGGATTTGAAACTGAAATACTATCAGAAGACATGGAGAGCTAATGGTAAGCTAACTACAGCACGGTCACATGACTACAACATCACCACCACCGAGTTTAGCGCTCCGGCTTCTTCTACAGTACAAACAGCTTGATGATGTTTGATGACATCGTTTGTAGTCCCACGTGTTAGCATGTAGCCTTTTTCAGACAGTAAACAATCATCAGTGGTGATTTATGAGTGCTGCTGCATCTCTGTAAGTTAAACTGACCTGGTTAATGTAACATGCAGCTTGTTTTGTGGTGGAATGTGGACACATCAGATATCTTCCCAGTAAGGTTTAATGTTTTTGTGCCTTAGCTAACTGCTTGTGTCTCCATGTAATCTGCTCCCAGGGCTCAGTTCATTTACCAGTACAAGTCCAAAACACCTAGTAAGAAAGAAGAAGAAGTAAAGCAGGCCTGTCAAAGCTAAGTAAAAACATTCTTTTCAGCTTTTGCACACAGGTAACTTGTTTTGTTTTGCATCTGTGAAATTCACAGTAGTTCAATTGTTCTTTTGAACAGGAACAAGTAGAAAGCAGACGAGATGTCAGAGGAACTCGTAAAAGACTACCAGGTAAATTCTGGCATATTCTGATTACTGCAAAAAAATAGAAAATATCAACTGTACTTAATATTTTCTAATATATGAATAATAATAAATAAATAATAATTAATACCCCTGGAGTCAATTGACGCGCCTGTGCATCTTTTTCGCATGGCCAATTTAAGATAGCAGCAAGACACAGCGTCGCTGAGTCTCTGTTTTAGTTTGTGTTAAAAGTGGGGACTTCAAACTATATACAGGTTTTTAAATTTTTTTAATATGTCACGTAAAACCCAAGTTATGATAAATAATATACACATGTTTTTTCATGAACATTTTCGCCACGTTCACTGCGTGTTTACTGCGAGTTTTATGCAGGCAGACACAGGAAACACCGGCGTAAGAGCAGCTCTGACTGTCATGACATGAAACATGACACCCTCTTTGCTATTGGTGGAAAAATGCAACACATCAACCAATCAGAAAATGTATATGGCACCACGTGGTATTTAGTTGCTAAGGGAAGATTGTGGGAGAAAAGCCAGCAAATGACAGATAGTGATAGCGATAGCAAGTTTTGACAATGGACAGATTTGTGATATTTAGCATGTTTGGAGTGTATAGCTAGTGTGTGGTGAAGTGTGTTTAGTGTGTAGTGCAGTGTGATTTAGTCGTTTTATTGTTTTGTGCGTCATGAGACGGCTTTTGAATGTGGAGCAGGCAGTGCAGCTCTTCTTTGAGCTGGAAGGCGCAGAGGGAGACACAGGGACAGCGTCTGAGCCAGAGAGTGAGTTTGATGACGTGGATGATCCGTCATGATCCGATGACACCCTGGAAGTGTCAGGCTGTGATGTGCCCCTCTGTGTTGTGGTGGACAGGAAGTGCTTTTTGAAGTGGCACAAATAATTTGTGTGACACCTGAATGTACTGTATATAATACTTGTAAATAGCTGTACAAAAGGGGGCGTTTACTGCATTCAAGGGTAAATAGTTGTAAATAATTTAGTTTTTTGCTACATTTGTACATATTTTACATACTTTTTCCCACTCGGATTTTATAATAATTGATGATAATCATGATGATTGTTGATAATTTTATAATAATATATTTTCTAATATATGAGTAATAATATAATATAATAATTAATCATATTAATAAAATACATTTCTTTTAAGCAACGAGCAAACAAACAATTAAGCCTCCAATACACTGTGATTTTGGGGAAGTCTGTGTTTGATATGATAACCATGTTTGTTATCATCTGAAACAATTTCGTGTAGGCGCAGTGACGTCGAGTGTGTTCGGCAAATGCATACGCAGTTGGAGAAAAAACAGACTTCGGGCTGTATCTCTGCTTAAACTGTGCGATACTCACAAGGGGCGACATAAATATCAAACATGTCAGAAATTCAACTGATCATCCGATCGCCGTTCGTGCAACGTTAATCGCCTCTCGTGAGCCCCAGTACACTGCTCACTTAAAGACGCACGACAAAGCTGAAATTCGGCCCGACCCCCAAAAAAACGTATGATTCACAATTCTGGTCAAAATCTGACCAAAATACACAGTGTATGCACGGCTTTACTGGGGTATAAAGGGAACACTGAAACAATGTAAAGTCAGTCACACTTGTGTGAAATCAGCCTGTCCAGTTAGAATCAACACTGATTGTGGATTAGTTTCAGCTGCTGTTGTGCAAATGGAACAGACAACAGGTGGAAATGAGAGACAGTTATCAAGACAGCCCCTATAAAGGAGAGGTTCTGCTTCTCAGGAGGGTCACACCCTAATACAAGACCACTTCCTGTTATGCAACAAATAAACTATGATTCAGTGTTGAGCTAATGCCACAGCCACAAGACATTTCTCCTAGCTGCTAGACAGCAAGCCTTATCTAGACATGGAGGACAGTCTCCTCATGGAGGACAGTGATATGCAAAGTGTTCAATCTTTGTAGAAGAAATCTTTGTACATATCTTTACCAATCTCTAACTGCTGACAGTCGGCCAGGTAGAGGAGGAGAAAAAGATCCATGCAAAGAAGGTTCCATGGTGTAATGGTTAGCACTCTGGAATTTGACTCCAGTGATCTGAGTTCAAATCTCAGTGGAACCTCTTGTTTGGACAGTAATGCTGGTGTCCTTTCTACTTTCTCTAAAAATTCAGGGCTCACTTTGCAGATTTCCAGTCAGCATGTTGTAACTGAATAACTATCAGAGTGTATCAGAAGGAGAAGTTACATAAAAATAGAATTTAAGTCTCTCTCCTAAATGACACCTTAATCTGGGATTAATAAAGAGTATAAAACTAGCTGAAGACATAATTTATTAAAGTATTATAACAAATACCTCCTTTATAGGGGCTGTCTTGATAACTGCCTCTCATTTCCACCTGTTGTCTGTTCCATTTGCACAACAGCAGCTGAAACACAATCAGTGTTGATCCTGACTGGACAGGCTGATTTCACACAAGTGTGACTGACTTTTTGGGGCAATATTATAACAAATACTTATGAGACATTATTATATAAAAAGAAAGATCAGTGCATCATGACTTCAGCTCCATTCAAAGCTTTAGGAGGCTTCATGGCCTCCATCACTCGTGCTGGGAGGTGGTCGCTTGGATGTTTCACTGCAGCTCATCTAGTAATGATGAGTAACACATATATGGACATCAAGCTAATCATGTCATGCTAAACTGAGTCCTTGGAAAAGCAGAAACTGTGAACAGACCTCGTGGAGCATTGGTAGCGCGTCTGAGTCGATTCATCCAACTGAAAGGAAAATTTCGTACATGATCGCAGTCTATCCAGCAGCTGTGCCTGAATGTCAGCTGAGAGACCTTCTCTTCTCCTCCTCACCATGTTATTTGAAAAAAGTACAACTTTCAGTTTATTAGCTGCCTCTGTGCCAAGCAAAAGCTCACACCAGTCACATAGCCGGGGGTAGCGATGCTGTTTTCCAGGATGTCTGAGTGCAGTCCTTTTTTCTAGCTCTCAGGATGGGAGCTGCTGCAACAGGTATCCACCCTAAAAGCACTTCAACTCTCAACTCTGCGCTATCCATTGTGCCACAGAGCCACAAAGCTGTCAATTTTTTTGTCCTACAATGAAAGGCAGAAATCCTGAATAAGCAGCAGCATTCCAGAATAGTCATCAGTATTCCGGAATTATATGCAGAATTCAGGAGTAACAGTCAGAATTCTGGCAAGTCAGCAGTCCAGAATGGAGGGCAACATCAGCAGTGGCTCAGTGGTAGAGCAGGGTTGTCCAAAAACTGGAAGGTTGTGTGTCTTTTACCCACATTGCCTCCAGTGCACTCACTAGTGTTATAAGTAGCTAGTAGTAGTTGTAGTAGTAGTAGTAGTAGTTAGTAGTAGTAGTAGTAGTAGTAGTAGTAGTTAGTAGTAGTTAACTAGCCTCAATGTGGAAGTGTACAGGAAACCCACACACATGGACCAGTACCTGCTGTTTGATTCACACCACCCACTGGAACTAAAACTGGGAGTCATCAGGACCCTGCAGCACAGAGCACAAGCAGTACCAACCAGCTCAGAGGGGAAGAAGAACATCTCCATTCCATATGTGTCAGGAGTATCAGAGAAACTCCGCAGGATCTTCAACAACCATGACATCCCGGTCCATTTCAAACCAATGACAAGACTGAGACTGAGACTGGTTCACCCGAAAGACAAGATTCCCAGGGAGAAACACAGCAATGTGATATATGCAGTCCAGTGCAATGAGGAATGCTCTGATCTGTACATTTGAGAAACTAAACAACCACTCCACAGAAGAATGGCTCAGCACAGGACAGCCACCTCCTCAGGACACGACTCAGCTGTTCACCTCCACCGCAAAGACAAAGGACACTCCTTTGAGGACAACAATGTTCACATTTTAGACAGGGAGGAAAGGTGGTTTGAAAGAGGAATCAAGGAAGCATCTATGTTAAGCTGGAAAAACCTTCCCTTAACAGAGGTGGTGGCCTCAGACATCATCTTTCTACCACATGCAGTGATTCCATCCATTCCCAGGAAGTTTGCACATACTCACAGCAAGAACAAAGGACTGTCAACCAGTCCCCCTCCAGCAGTTTCATAGTCAGGATTTATTCTTTGCAAGGAAGTTCAATCAAAGACACTCTAGCAGTCAGAATGAATGAAAGACCCCGAACATGGGGAACATGCAACAGTTATACCTGCAGTAGCCTCCCCCCCTAATCAAGTCACACCCTCTTCTAGCCAGTCACAGACCCATCTGTCTCCTGATTATACTTTGAAGTTCTGAGGTTGACTTCCTGGAGTGTGGGATGCTAGCTCACACCTAATGATATTTTCCTGGAGTCCAGCAGGTCACGGAGCCATTTGTCTCCCGATCACCCCCAGAGCTGGCTCCCTGGAGTGTGGGACACAGCTCAGGACTCTCTCCACATCAGAGTCTCTTGTATTGGGAAGGTCCCAGACATCAATGTTAAATGGCAAAAGGCAACAGGATTTGTTACTTTGGTGAGAAACAGTAGGTCCGGTGTCCCAGAGAAGTAACAATGATTAAAGGAGAGGCTGCATGTACAGATATTGAAATTTCCATCACGACACAGGTGGTTCTGTCCATGTGTGCATGGTCTTGTCCAGTTTGTCCTGTCCAGTTTAGTGTTGGTGCTCCTTTACTTGTTTCCATTTCATTTGAAGGTAAATATATGCCGACCCAAGTCTCCGTTTGACAGACAGCTATCACAGACACCTGAGCAAGTAGTCACATGCCAACATGGCACAGGTTGAATTGCATCCAAGCTGGCTGTGTTCACGATCACATGGTCGTTTGAGACTACAAGCCTTCACTGTCCATCTACACTGTTTACTTTATTAGGAAGGTGCTCTACAATTGTCCCAACAAGCAGGGGGAGCACTTAACATAAAACTCTTTTTCTCACATGTTATTGTCATGTGTTTTCATGAAAGATAAGGCTGACTGTTTTCTTGTTTCTCTATTTAAACAATCTGAAATCTTCACTGACACTGGTGTGGAAAGACTGAGAGTGTCTCTGTGCTATCTCAACAAGTCTTGAGCCAGAGATGAGATTTTTCATCTGCATTCATGGTCACCACATAATCATTCTGACTATTGTGATGCCTTGAGATGAGGTCCAGTATTCTGGAATGGAAGTTAGCATTCCAGAATGGAAGGCAACATTCCGGGACAAACATCGGCATAACAGAAGGAAGAGCACATTTGCAGAATGAAAGACAGCAAAGTCAAAATTCTGGAATGAAAAGCAGAAATCTAGAATAAGATAAGATAAGATAAGATAAGATAAAACTTTATTAATCCCGAAGGAAATTCTTGTGCCAGAGGTATCAAGTCACAATAAATGCAGTTAAGTACAGAGTATAAGAGTATAAGTGTCACTATAATCCAAAAAGAGTACAGTACGCGGTATGAGCACAATATATGATACATGGATACAATATGGAGATGTAAGGTGCTAAGTAAACATAATATAGGAATGACAGTGATGCCTGACATGATTATCTAGCGCTTCTCCCTACAGAAAGGGGAGGAGTTATACAGTCTGATGGCCACTGGCAGGAAGGACCTCCTGTGGCGTTCTGTGCTGCTCCTCGGTAGAATAGGTGGCAGCATTCCAGTATAGACATCAGTATTCCGGAATGATAGGCAGAATTCCCTGCTCTCACTAATTTTAATTAATTTAATTTTAATTAATTGCTGCTCTCACTGACACTTCTATCAGCAGTACTAGTCCACTGTGATGGTTCACTTAAACAGGCACTGAAATGTTCTTCTTTGTGGAGCCTCTTCCAAACGATGATCTGACAACTATTAAACAAAGACATGACATGAACAATAAAAATCAACCTTTCATTCATGTTAGGCTGAAAACACATCAGAAGAGTATTCATCACTTTGTGAGATCAGTGAGGAAGAGTATGTTCCAAGCAGAAAGTGAGACATCAGTAGATGTCAGACAGCGCAAGAGAAGCAGAAAGACTGATGTGAAGCATCAAGGTATCATGTTAGGTTAGTCTCATACTTTTAGACCTCCTCACTTTGTGAGACCTCAACCAGTCTTTATCCTGCTAAATATTGTATTAGACAAATGGAAAAGAATCATTGTTGTGCTAATATCACAGATGGATAGCATCTCCATCATAGTCTAATATAATGTTGTGGTCCAGGTGCTCCTAAAGCTGTCAGAAGATGCCATCTTTCAGTGTCTCCTTGAAGCCTGTACAGATGAATGTATGGAGAGCAGCAGCAGCTTTGTTGTGAATCAAAGCTCTCAGTCCTTGTAAATGATTGGATGCATGTAGTGTTGTTTATTTCCACATAGTCCTGTTTTGGCTGTCCAGGAGACTTACAGGCACACAGGTCTAATGAACAGTAACACTGAGATTTGTGGGATCAACAATTCAAACTGCAGCAAACACACAAACAATGTCTCATTGTAGTAAGTTAGACAATCAGCTACAAGCTCATTTTCTTCAAGAACTTCTGTCCTGACCTGGACACATAAAACTTCTGTCTATGCACACAATTTACAGCCATAATCCCAGTGAGGACATTTGTGTTTCTTTCCACTCTAGTTGTTGTACAGTAAGAAGCATGAGCCAGGGCTCTAGAGTGCGACCATTTTGGGCGCACATGCAACCTAATTTCTCAATGGTGCAACCAAAAAATATCAGAGGTCGCACCGGTACGACCAGCTGTTAGAGAGAGACATACATTCACCGCAACTGTTAAAAGTCTCCCTGAGGTCCAACAACAGACACACATCAGACTCATATCGTGGTCTGAACCAATCAGAGACCGTGAAGGGCGGGACCCCCATGTGTGAATCTTTGAAAATGTGCCTGCTGCGGTCAGCAGAGACTGTCTGCCGAAAATCCAGAAGAAGAAGAACAAGGACATATGCTGCGCAGAGCTGATCCTGTGCGCTAAAGCTTGTTCCATACTCCACGAGAACAGAGAGATCTGTTCATGTTACCGAGGTGACGAGAACACGAAGAAAGTTCGTTTTGGCCCGGACTTTTTGAAAAGTGTGTGTAAAACTCATACGGTCCTCTCACAGCAGCGCACATTGCGCACACACACACAGGCAGACAGGTATTAAAGACGTTTCGCTGCTAAACAGCAGAAACCACAGTTTAGGTGAACATACAGCGGAGGCGGAGGATTTGTTGCTACTATGCAGGTTTTGCTATTTTGCTGTTGACCTGAATGACATATGATAACAAGCCGGTCATGTTCAGGGAGGGGGCGTGACGTGCTCGTAGCATTAAAGCAGACGGAACAGCAGGTCTGACGGACAGTGTTGACAGGCTGAGTCACTCTGACTGACAGCAGTCAGCTAGTTTAAGGAGTTATAGTACATGGTTACATGATGAACGCCCATTTATTTATTGTTAACCTGCTATAGCGGACCATTGTCTGCCAGTATGATATCTGCATACAGCTAAAACTGTAACAGACAGAATATCTGTCAGCTGGAGCTCAGCTTTAGAAAGAGAGGAGACAGAGAGGAAGAGAGGTGAGGAAGATAAGAGAAGAGATACTGTAGCTACATTAGATGAATGTTGAATGTTGAAGAAAACAAAATATATATCGCAATCACAACTATTAAATAAATAATGCATGCAATAAGTGCATGTATGGAAGTGTGATGCGGTGCACCTAAATTTTGTGCCGGTGCACCTAAGAAAAAAGGCGCACCAGTGCAACCAGTGCAAAAAGTTAGTCTAGAGCCCTGTGAGCTCATGACATTTTCAGCAGTACATTTGCTCTGTTCTAGTTCACCATTTTTTTAAATATCATTGACTCTTTTAATCTTGTACAGTGTGTCGTTGGTCCTACTCAAGAGCATGGACACACTCTGGACTTAGTGCTGACTCATGGTTTTTCTGTTGCAAACTTAGAGGTGTACGATGCATCGTTTTCAGATCATATGCCTGTGGTCTTTGACTTTCTGCTTCCATGTCCTGTGGTCAAAAAGCCGTGCGCTCCTGCGCAGCGCCACCGGGTCGTTACATCCTCCACTGCTTCTCAATTCTCCGCTTCTTTCAGTCAAACCTCCGCTGCTGATCCTTGTACCGCAGACGTAGAGGCACTCTTTTCTTGTTTTAATTCTAAATGCCTGTCTATTTTAGACTCTGTGGCTCCGGTGAAAACTAGGCATGCAAAACCTAGTCCTGAGCCCTGGCTGAATGACGTCACACGCGCAGCCAGGCGTGAATGTAGAAAAGCGGAGAGAAAGTGGAAAAAGGACAGGCTACAGGTGTCTTTTCAAATTTTAAAAGACAGCTGGCGCAACTATCAGAAAACTGTAAAAACTGAAAGAACTAAATATTTCTCTGACATTATTGCTTCCAACTGTAATAATCCCCGTGTTCTGTTTAAAACCATCAACAATGTTATTAATGCTCCCAAAACAGCCTGCTTGGAAGCTTCTGATGAATTATGTGAGGCATTTTTGCACTTTTTTATTAGCAAGGTTGAGAGCACCAGAGCCCTCATACACCCCCCTTTATCTAACCCATCAAACCCGATCACGCACCCTGCTGTATTAGACCAATTTGAGCCTGTTGGTCTGCCTCTGTTAAAGAACATTGTTGGTCATATGAAGCCCTCTGGTTCCCCTAAGGATCTCCTTCCACCCCGTCTCTTTAAAGAGGTTTTTCCAACAGTAGCTCCAGATGTGCTCAATATTATAAACAGCAGTCTGATAAATGGTACGGTCCCTGATGGTTTTAAGCATGCCGTGGTGCAGCCTTTAATCAAGAAGCCTGGTCTGGACATTTCTGTCCTCTCAAATTTTAGGCCGATTTCAAAACTCCCTTTTATCTCAAAGATTTTAGAAAAAGTTGTTTTTAGTCAGTTGAATGGGTTTTTAGATGAACAAAAAATCTTTGAGGTGTTCCAGTCAGGTTTTAAAACTCAGCACAGCACAGAAACTGCACTACTGAAGGTTTTTAATGATGTTCTTTTAGCCACAGACTCTGGCCACTGTGTCATCCTGGTCCTGCTCGACCTCACTGCGGCTGTGACATCCTCCTGTCTCGATTGAAAGACTGTGTGGGAATCCAGGGCAGTGCGTTACAGTGGTTTAGGTCATACCTGACAGGGAGAAGTTTTAATGTCCGTGTGGGGTCTGCTGAGTCTTCTGCTGCCCCTCTCACCTGTGGAGTGGCCCAAGGCTCTATTCTGGCCCCACTCCTCTTCTCCCTATACCTCCTTCCTCTCGGGTCCATTCTCCGTAAACATGGTGTCTCTTTCCATTTTTATGCAGACGATTCTCAAATCTACATGCCCTTAAAACAAAACCAAACTCATTCTGTTCAAAAACTCTTAGACTGTGTTGAGGAAATTAAATCCTGGCTGTCAGCAAATCTGCTTCATTTTAACGACACTAAGACAGAGGTCATACTGTTTGGGCCCAGTGATGCCTCTGCTGCTGATATAGATTTGGGTGTCCTGACACAATATCAAAAGTCCACAGTGACAAATCTGGGTGTAAAATTGGATTCCAACCTGAAACTTGATGCTCAGGTCAGTGCAGCTGTCAAAGCGAGCTTTTTTCAATTGAGGCAACTGGCCAAAGCCAAACCGTTCCTTTCTCGGCATCACTTTGAGATTTTAATTCATGCTTTTATTACGAATTGGTTAGATTACTGCAACGCACTTTATTATGGGCTCAGCCAGGCTTCACTTGCACGACTGCAGCTTGTACAGAATGCTGCTGCACGGCTTTTAACTGGGGCTAAGAAACGTGAGCACATTACTCCGATTTTAAAGTCATTGCACTGGCTCCCGATTCCTTTTCGCATTGATTTTAAAATTCTCTTATTTGTTTTTAAATCCCTTCATGGTCTCGCCCCTCAGTACATGTCAGACATGCTCCAGCCCCACTGCCTTATGCTAGAGTTCTGTGGTGGTGTACCACTGATTGGTGTACTTGTTATGCCTGAAAAGGGAAGAGCTGTCAATAACACTGACACATGATTCTTCCTGTCTGGCAGCTTTATGCAGAATTCAGCAAAAATAATTATGTAGTAATACAGAGGAACAAATACGGGAAGTACATGAAATGTACATATACACACACATATACATATATACATACATTTTATCTTCATCTTTTTTGAACAGGTTAGTCTTCAAAATAATGTGTTCAAATAAGTTGCTGTAATAGTAGTAGTAATAGCTGAAAATATTCCAAATACAAACATCCAAACATTTGCAATGTATATGCTCCACGAATCTCAAACATTCCGTTCAGAAATGGATTGCACTGGTAGTGCAATAGATTAAGAGGAAAAGGCAGAAAAGCAGAGCTGATCTGTCACAGCTGCTGTTTGTGTTCTTTTAGTGTCTCTGTCTTGATGAAATGAGGCTGTTTTACTTCCTCCAAGTAGAGTGGACATGGCTCACAAAGTGCTGCTGCTGTTTCTGTCTCTCTGTAAGCACCATGTTAAACAGCAGGCTCTGAATAGTGATGACATGATGTCACAGTCACATCAGTCTACAATCTCCCAATCTGAGAGAGAGCTGTCATCAACAGCAGGAAGTGCAGGAAGCTCATGGTGTGCAGGCCTCTGATATTTGGAGGCTGTCGGCTTGTAGCAGCCAACAAGAAGGTAGTTTGTAAAAGTTCTCTGTAACTTTAAATGTGAGGATTCAAAAAGAACTTAGATCAGAAAGGTTTAGTAGTGAACGCTTATCAGACCATGAAAACCGTCTACTCACCTTCAAAGGCAAAAGCCGAATGATTATAATCCGAGACAGCTGCTAGCTCTGCTACGAGTGAGACATTTAAGGACGCTGGGAAATTTTGCATTCAATTTTGTTGACGGTTAAATGAAGTTATACAAATTAAAAAATAAATATCCTTAAGATGAAATATGTCTGTACAACGTTAGCTCCATGCGTTAATGCAAAAATGTGTTTCACAGAGTGAACAGTTTTAGTTTCTCTTCTCTTTTTTCTTCGTGCATACCACTTTTTTTTTTTTTTTGGGGGGGGGGGGGGGGTTATTTGACTAAATAAATAATGCAATATTATTTTCTATAATGCTGAATCACAAATTATGCCAAAAACATTTGGTGGAAGAGTGGCTGTAGGAGGAAGCATGCATGTTTGAAGTATTCTGTAGTATCTTACTACTGAACCATTTCTCTGAACTGCTTTGAACAATATCAGTGTCAGGCTCAAGTAGTAGTAAAAGCATTTGAATATTTGGAAGACATGAAACAGAAAGTGCTGAAGACAAGAAAAATATAATATTAATATTTTTAGGGTATTCAATAATACCTTAAAATTCAACATATGAAAAGCCTGGAAATGAACAATAACAGTATGAAGCCATTGAAAGAATAGCCTGTCAATTTACCATATGAAAGGTCTGAGGCTGGAACAATACCATAACATTATAGAAAACACAGGCTGTGTGATTTGAATGTGGAAAAGTAGTATCCAGCTGAAGATAAGATAAGATAAGATAAAACTTTATTAATCCCGAAGGAAATTATTGTGCCAGAGGTATCAAGTTACATTAAATTTAAGTACAGAGTATAAGAGTATAAGTGTCACTATAATCCAAATAAGAGTACAGTACGCAGTATAAGCACAATATATGATACATGGATACAAATATGGAGATATAAGGTAAGTAAAGTAAACATAAATATAGACCAGTGGAGGGAATGACAGTGATGCCTGACAAGATTATCTAGCTCTTCTCCCTACAGAAAGGGGAGGAGTTATACAGTCTGATGGCCACTGGCAGGAAGGACCTCCTGTGGCGTTCTGTGATGCTCCTTGGTAGTCTCAGTCTACCGCTGAATGTGCTCCTGTAGGACAGCAGTGTGTCATGCAGGGGGTGAGACGTGTTGTTACGAATACTGAGGAGTTTCCTCATTATCCTCCTCTCCGTCACCTCCACCACAGACTCCAGCTTCACTCCCAGTACCGAGCCAGCCTTCCTAATGAGCTTGTTAAGTCTGTTGGTGTCGGCCGTCTTCATCCTGCTGCCCCAGCACACTACAGCGAAGAAGATGACGCTGGAGACCACTGAGTGGTAAAACATCTGCAGCATGGTCTGGCAGACGTTAAAGGACCTGAGTCTCCTTAGAAGACCCTTCTTGTATATTGCCTCTGCGTTTGTGGACCAGTCCAGTTTGTGGTCAATGTGGACACCCAGGTATTTGTAGCTGTCCACAATGTCCACGTTGGTACCTTTGATGCTGACCGGGTCTGGGAGTGTCTGGTGCTTCCTGAAGTCCACCACCAGCTCTTTTGTCTTTGTGACATTCAGCTGCAGGTGGTTCTGTCCGCACCACTCCACAAAGCTGTCCACCACACTCATGTACTCCGCCTCCCGACCTTTGCTGGTACAGCCCACAATGGCAGAGTCATCCGAGAACTTCTGCAGGTGGCAGGACTGTGAGCAGTGTCTGAAGTCCGATGTATAGAGTGTGAACAGGAATGGAGACAGTACTGTGCCCTGGGGTGCCCCCGTGCTGCTCACTATCGTGTCCAAGATGGTGTTCCTCAGCCTCACAAATTGTGGTCGACCTGTGAGATAGTTGGTGATCCAGGTGACCAGTGGGGTCTCTACCTGCATGTCCAGGAGCTTCCTCTTCAAAAGGGCAGGCTGCACGGTGTTAAACGCACTGGAAAAATCAAAGAACATGATTCTAACAGTGTTGCCTGCCTCCTCCAAGTAGGTGTGTGCTCTGTGCAGCAGGTAGATGATGGCGTCCTCCACTCCAATACGGGGCTGGTAAGCAAACTGCAGGGGGTCCAGCGATGGTTCCACAACAGCACGCAGGTGTTTCAGGACCAGCGTCTCCAGAGACTTCATCACATGTGAAGTCAGAGCAACTGGTCTGTAGTCGCTGTGTGTGCTTGGATGTTTGTTCTTGGGCACAGGAACAAGGCATGTTGTCTTCCACAGGGCAGGGACGGTCATCAGGGAGAAGATGTGCAGGAAGACCCCACACAGCTGTGTGGCGCAGTCCCTGAGTACTCTGGGGCTGAGTCCATCCGGTCCTGCATCCTCTTCCCGGTCGTAGGCGACTGAACTCCCTCCTCACATCTTTTGTGGTGATGGTAACTGTGGACACAGAAGAGCAGAGAGAGAGATCTGATGGGGGAGGGGGGCAGGGAGGCTGGGGGGTTGTTAAGGGAAGGTGGGGTAAGGAGGGCAGGGTGATGTTATTGATGGGGAGGCGAGACTGGTTAGTGTGGTTGGGGGAGGAGGAGGAGGTACATTGTTATTATAGACAGGTGTTAATGGTGCATCACAGGAGGGGTGAGGGGGAGGGTGGTCAGGGAGTGGACTATCAAACCTGTCAAACCTGTTGAAAAACAGGTTTAGCTGGTTGGGCTCCTGCAGATCTCCATCCATCAGCTGGTCAGAGATCCTATTGTGGCCGGTGATGGTTCGCATGCCACTCCATACCTCCCTCAAGTTGTTCCGGGCAAGTTGGCTCTCCAGCTTCCTCCTGTAGCTCTCCTTGCCCTCTCCAATCTTCTCCTTCACCTCTGCCTGGGCCCTCCTCATCTCCTCTCTGTCTCCACTCATGAAGGCTGTCTTCTTTCTGTTGAGTGATGCCTTGATGTCCTTTGTCACCCATGGTTTATTGTTTGGAAAGCAGCGTATTGACCTGGTGGGGATTAGAGAATCTGTACAAAAATTAACATATTCTGTGACACAGTCTGTGAGTGTGTCTACATCCTCACCATGAGTGTCACAGAACACATCCCAGTCAGTCACCTCAAAACATCCCTGCAGGGTCTCCAGGGCTTCTGGTGTCCACCTCCATACAGTTTTGGTTGCTGCTGCTGTACTGCTGGTATATACTGGGGTTTAAGGTGGACTAGGCTATGGTCCGATCTGCCCAAGGGAGGGAGAGCTATGGAGCTGTATGCCTCTTTAACATTAGCATACAGTAAATCTAGAGTAGAAGGATGATCAATACGACAGATATAATGACTGCCTCTAGTGCAAAAAGGTATCCTATGGAAAGTTTGACTCTTTTGAATATGTTGCTCTTCAGCTAAAATCGTCCTGTCAAGCAACCTTTGCAGTTATTTACAAAACCCCGAAATACAATGCAAAGTTCTTTGATGAGTTTGCCAAACTATTGTCTATTATGTGCATTGACTTTGATTGTGTTGTCTTAGTGGGTGACTTTAACATTCATGTTGATAATCCTAATGATGGAAGTGCCAAAGAACTCTTTAACATCCTAGATAGCTTTGGGCTGTCACAGCATGTAACAGACTCAACACATAACAACATTGCTTTAAATGAATCAACTCCGTCCTGTTATATTAACTGTCATGTTCCTAGAGTTACAGGTCGCGGAGGAGGAGTGGCAGCAATCTACCGCTCCAGTCTTCAGATGAATCCTAAACCTAAGTCTACTCATACTTCTTTTGAGAGTCTCACTCTCAGCCTGTCTCACGGAAGCTGGAAGAAGTCAGAATTTGTTTTACTCGTCGTAGTGTATCGTCCACCTGCTGCTGCTTATTCAGAGTTCCTGCTGGAGTTTTCAGACTTCTTATCAAGTTTAGTGCTTAGCACAGATAAAGTCATTATAGTGGGTGACTTTAACATTCATATGGACGTCGACTCTGACAGTCTGAAGATTGCCTTCAACTCACTCTTGGATTCAGTTGGGTTCTCTCAGTTAGTAAATGAACCCACACACTGTCACAGTCACACCCTCGACCTGGTTCTCACCTACGGCCTGGAAGCTGAGAACCTGCTAGTGTGGTCTCAAAATCCTGTTCTTTCAGATCACTCATTAATAACTTTTGACTTCTCTCTTTCAGACCTACCAGCACCTAAGGAAAAGGTCTACTACAGCAGATGTCTGTCTGAAGACGCCGTAAAGCAGTTTAGGACAGCAATCCTACCAGTACTCCCCACAGTCCCAAGTACTGATGGGGGTACCAACTTAAATGTTACTCCTGCAGAGCTGGACCGCTTTGTCAACAACACTGCAGACACACTACACTCAGTCTTAAACAGGATTGCTCCACTGAAGAAGAAGAAAACTACAAACCAGAAGAGGCTAGCTCCGTGGTACAACTCAAACATCCGATCACTGAAACGGATTACACGTAGGATGGAGAGGATGTGGCAGTCCTCTAAATCAGATGACTCCCGGAGGGCCTGGAGAGACAGTCTGCTGACGTATAAGAAGGCCCTTCGTAAAGCCAGGACAGCCTACTATTCATCACTAATAGAAGAAAACAAGAACAACCCGCGCTTTCTCTTTAACGCCGTGGCCAGGCTGACAAAGAGCCACAGCTCTGTGGAGCCTCGCATTCCTGCAGCTCTTAGTAGTGAAGACTTCATGAGCTTCTTCACTGATAAAATCACCACTATTAGAGGACAAATCAACCACAATCTCTCTGTGACCGCTGAGGATACACCGCCACTTCTGGAAACGGATCCTGATCTAACTCTGGACTGCTTCGCGCCCATCGGCCTCCCTGAGCTGACCACCAGCATCAGCAAGTCTAAACCTACTACCTGTCTTCTGGATCCGATCCCTTCACAGCTCCTCAAGGATGCTATTCCTCTGATCGGAGACTCTATATTAGGACAGATCAACTTGTCTCTGGGAACAGGATATGTACCACAGGCTTTTAAAACTGCTGTGATCATTCCGATACTTAAAAAACCTTCACTGGACCCGGACGTCCTAGGAAACTACAGACCGATCTCCAACCTCACCTTTATCTCCAAACTACTCGAAAGAGCTGTTGTAAGTCAGCTAAACGACCACCTGTGTAGTAACAGTCTGTTTGATGCTTTCCAGTCTGGTTTCAGAGCCCATCACAGCACAGAAACAGCACTGCTTAAAGTCACCAATGACCTCATGGCATCGGACCGGGGTCTCGTCTCTGTACTCGTTCTACTGGATCTCAGTGCTGCCTTCGACACCGTAGACCATCGCATCCTGCTACACAGATTGGAACACGAAATCAGGATTACAGGAACAGCACTGCGCTGGTTTAAATCATATTTATCTGACAGATTTCATTTTGTTCACACTAACGATGTGTCTTCCACAGGTACAAGGGTTAACCACGGTGTTCCACAGGGTTCTGTGCTCGGACCGATCCTGTTCACCCTCTACATGCTCCCTCTAGGAAACATCATCCAGAAGCATGGCATAAACTTTCATTGTTATGCTGATGATACCCAGCTGTATTTATCCATGAAGCCTGAAGAAACGGAGCCGCTAGTCAGACTACAGGCGTGTCTAAAGGACATAAAGGACTGGATGTCCTCCAACTTTTTACTATTAAACTCGGACAAGACTGAGGTCATTGTTTTTGGACCGAAACATCTCAGAACTAGTTTATCAGATAATACTTTCTCCCTGGATGGAATTACTCTGGCCTCCAGTACGACTGTGAGGAACCTTGGAGTTATCTTTGATCAAGACATGTCGTTTGTCTCTCATATTAAGCAGGTCTCCAGGACCGCTTTCTTTCACCTGCGTAATATTACTAAGATCAGGAGCATCCTCTCTCAGAGTGATGCTGAAAAGCTCATCCATGCTTTTGTCACTTCAAGACTGGACTACTGCAACTCTTTATTGTCAGGATGTCCACATTACTCCATCAACAGTCTGCAGCTGATCCAGAACGCAGCAGCTAGAGTTCTGACAGGAAGCAGCCAAAGGGATCATATCTCTCCTGTCCTAGCGTCTCTTCACTGGCTCCCAGTGGACTCAAGAATACACTTCAAGATCCTTCTTCTAACCTACAAGGCTCTTCATGGACTTGCTCCATTGTATCTGCAGGACCTGATTGTACCATATGTTCCTAATAGGACACTCAGATCTCTGAGTGCAGGTTTACTAGTAGTTCCTAGGATTCATAGAAGTAGAATGGGAGGACGAGCTTTCAGCTATCAGGCACCGCTATTATGGAACCAGTTACCAATCTGGGTCCGAGAGGCAGACACTGCCTCCACCTTTAAGACTAGACTTAAAACTTTTCTGTTTAGTAAGGCGTACAGTTAGCCTTAGACCTAGTGTGTAGCACAGCTATGCTGCTCTAGGCCTACGTTGTCGGGGGGCACAAACATGATCCACTGAGCAGTTTCCCTCTCACCCTCTAACCTCTCCTTTTCTCTCCTTAGTCTGGCTCACACTGGTCTCAAGACCTGGATGATGACCTGCAGTCCGGCCCGTGAAGTCTCTCTTGCTCTACGTTGTCAGGGGGCACAAACACGATCCTCTGAACACCCTCTGACCTCTCCTCCACTCTCCTTAGTCTGGATCATACTGGGTAATATCGTCTCATAATCTGTGTTAACTGTCTTCCTTGTAGTTCTGTGCCTCGCTCTCGCTCTCTCTCCCTCATCCTCTCTGACTAGCAGCAGGACTGGTTCCCCCTTAAGTTGACGGGTCCTGCTCAAGGTTTCTTCCTCTTAAAGGGAGTTTTTCCTTGCCACAGTGCTCTTAGGGGGGTTCCTGTGAAGCGCTTTGAGACAATGTCTGATTGTAATATGCGCTATATAAATAAAACTGAATTGAATTGAATTGAATATACTGGATCTAGTTATTTCCAAAGGTCTGAACATCTCTGAGGTTGTGGTGACCGATGTTGCTCTTTCTGATCATTACTGTGTTGCGTTTAAAACGACCAACCCTGCTAATCCCAACAAGTTAGAAGGAAAGGTGATCAGAAAGCGTCACATTAATGATAACACCTGTGCACTGTTCACACAGGCTTTTGTACCATCACCAACCCTGCCCACAACTCCTGTTGACGACCTGGTAAACAGTTTCAGTTCCAAAGTTATGACTGTTATTGATTCAATTGCCCCAATCAGAACCAAAGTTCTGTCAGGAAGGAAAAAGTCACCTTGGAGAAATGCCACACTGGTTAAAGCTCAAAAAAGAGTCTGCAGACAGGCAGAACGCAGATGGAGAAAAACTAAACTCCAGGTTCATTATAACATTTACAAAGAGAGCCTACATAACTACAACCAGGAACTGAAAAATGCAAGACAATCCTATTTTTCAGAGATCATCGATAGGAACAGCAACAATGCTCGCACATTGTTCTCTGTTATAGACAGACTGACAAACCCAGGAGTATCAGTCCCACCTGAACTGCTGTCTAAAAAGTCATGCAATGACTTTGCATCTTTTTTCACAGATAAAGTGTTAAAAATAAGACAAACAGTCTGTAGCTCTAGCTCTGGCAAAACCATAATGTCACTTGTGCCTTCTCATCCACCAGTTAAGCTGGCACTGACAGAAACTGTTAAACAGTTAAAACCCACAACATGCTCACTTGACAATCTGCCTACACATTTTCTTAAAAATGTTTTTAACTGCATATCGTCAGATGTGTTGCAGATAGTTAACAGCTCTCTTCAGTCAGGGCAGTTTCCCCAGGCCCTGAAAAGTGCAGTAATCAAACCTCTGCTCAAAAAATCAAATCTGGATGCTTCAGCAATAAATAACTACAGGCCAATATCTAACCTTCCTTTTCTGGGAAAGGTCATTGAAAAGGCTGTTTTTCAACAAATTCATGCATTTTTGGTGCAAAACAATCTTTTTAATGAATTTCAGTCTGGATTTCGAGCACACCACAGCACTGAGACTGCACTTATTAAGGTCTTAAATGACATACATCAGAATAATGATGCATCCAAAGTCTCTGTCTTAGTGCTGCTGGACCTTAGTGCTGCATTTGATACAGTTGATCACAACATACTGCTCGACAGGCTGGAGCAGTGGGTGGGATTTACTGGCACTGTGTTAAACTGGTTCAAATCTTACTTACATGATAGGGACTACTTTGTGTCAATTGGTAACTATGAGTCTGACCGAACTAAAATCACATGCGGTTCCTCAAGGGTCCATTCTTGGACCACTTCTGTTCAACATCTACATGCTGCCCCTAGCTCAGATCATAGAACAGCACAACACCTCCTACCACACCTATGCAGATGACACACAGCTTTATATATCAGTGTCATCACATGACTACAGTCCCTTACACTCACTAAGTAAGTGTACTCAACAAATCAGTGAGTGGATGAGCCAGAACTTTCTCCAGCTCAATGCTGACAAAACAGAGATGATTGTTTTTGGCCCCAAAAATGAAAGAGCTAAGATCAGTGCTTACCTTGACTCCATGTCACTGAAGGTCACAAACCAAGCCAGAAATCTTGGTGTAATACTCGACTCAGACCTGAATTTTAACACCCATGTAAAAGCCATTACTAAGTCTGCCTATTACCACCTGAAAAACATTGCTAGGATCAAGGGCTTTCTGTCCAAACAAGACACAGAAAAACTTATTCATGCATTTATTTTCAGTAGACTAGATTATTGTAACGGCGTCCTCACAGGTCTTAGCAAAAAATCAGTCAGGCAGCTGCAGCTGGTCCAAAATGCTGCTGCTAGAGTTCTGAGTAACACCAGGAAAATGGACCACATCACACCGGTCCTCAAATCACTGCACTGGCTTCCTGTGAGTCAAAGGATACATTTCAAAACTTTACTCCTGGTCTACAAAGCACTGAATGGTCTTGGACCAAAATACATCCTGGACTTATTGGTTCCCTATGAACCATCCAGACGCTTGAGATCATCAGGGACAGGCCTACTGTGTGTACCCAGGGTCAGAACCAGACAGAGTGAAGCAGGATTCAGTTACTCTGCCCCTCACCTGTGGAACAGCCTTACTGAACACCTGAGGTCTGCTCAGACAGTCACTTCATTTAAGTCAGGCCTGAAAACTCATTTGTTTACTGCAGCGTTCTCCTAATTTCTTGACTGCACTCTTCTCATTTAATCATCCTGATTTTATTTGATGTTTTTATGATTTTATGATTTTATTTTTTTATGATTTTAATTTCCTTCTTAATTTAATGTTTTAATATGTTTTTATCTTATGTAAAGCACTCTGAATTGCCTTGTGTATGAATGGTGCTATATAAATAAAGCTTGCCTTGCCTTGCCTTAAAATGTTAAAGACTACAAATATGCCTGCTTTGTATGCCTCTGTGTGTCAGCCCATCACCATGGTAACAGCCCTGCCTGCCTAATTAAGCCCTAATTAAGACATCTGTGTCACCTGTAAAAGACACCTCCTTTTACTCTTCTCAGGGCAGGTCTTATGTATATTAGTGGGGGTGCAGCCTTCCAACAACTGCTGTTTTTTCCAAACCAAAGCATTCAGACAAAAAAAATCGCAACCGACACTAGCAAGGTTTACTCTACAAATGTGTGCGATTTCATGTTGATCCAGTCAAATATGTGGAAATCGTGGCGAGTTAGAAAATAGGTTTGCTCTTTTCCAGTCACTTCACCGTTTATATGGGCTGTGAATGAGGAAAAGTCTGGGACTCTTCCCGAACAGCTGGCTCTACAGGCAAAACAGTTTGGTGTTGCGTTTTAAGAGTGACACCCTCAGAACCCAAACCATTTTTCCTTCCAACTGGTGGCATAATTATCTCAGCCAGATGGAAGGTGCAGACGTTGCAGCAGGATAGAGACACAGGATCTGGATTAATTTTTTTCCCTCCCGCACTCTGAGTGATGACATCATCCACTATGAACCACGCAATACACACTAATGTTAAACTCAGAAATGGGCTGAAAACCACTGCAACTTTGAGAGGCTAGCCTGCGCAAACAATTCAGAATTATAAAAATCTGAATACAAGTTTGATAGAGCAGCATCTAATGAGCGTTTTAAGACTAAAACGGAGTCTGTAGCTTGAAATTTGTAGAAGGAGATACATTTGGCAGATGGCCCTCGTTGAAGTGCTCTCTCATAGACTTCAATGTTAAATGGCTTTTCAATTTTAATTAATATATTGAAAATGAAACATATTTGAACAAATCCGAATACAACTTTAATAGCCCTTGAAGAGCTGAACAGAATGATGTTTGAACAGTTCTGTAGCTGAAAGCATGTGGAACTACATACATTGCTTAACATTTGAAAAATTTTAATTTTATGAAAAAAACTTGAGGTTGACCCGGAATGTCCTCTGTGAGATGAACATTTTGATAGTTGAATGGCTGTAGAATGTATGCTGAAAGTATGCTGCGCCAAAAAAACGTACGGAAGAATAAGAAAGAAGAAAGAGGGTGAAGAACAATCGTTTGATTGTTGCCTAGCAACGGCAATCAAACTAATCAACTAAAAACAGAAATGCAATGCAGGATGGGTAGTTTTTAAATGTCAACATGTTTACATGTCTCCATGGTGATGTGAAGTGCTTTGATGACAAGCGTTCCATTCACAGTGTGTCTTTGAACTTCTGTTACATACTGAGAGTAGACAGGCAACAAACACAGAGAAAATATAAAGTCTGCAAAGTCAACATGACTCAAAAAGACGAGGAATTAGTTTACAAGGATCTCCTTGACCAGGAGCTTTTCTGTGACGCCGTCATCAGAGTGGAGGAAGTTGACTTTAATATCCACAAAGTCATCTTGGCGAACTGCACCCCTTACTTCAGGTGAACTGATTATGTCAATTTTAAATGAATGTGTTAGTAACCTTTACATAGGGAGACAAAAACAAGGATTTGTTGTAGTTTATGATGTGAATGTTGGAGATTATTCACTGCAATCTTGTTTTTATAGCTCACAGTGTTTCAGTGTGTTTGCTGATATTGTTGTGATGACTAGTCAACTGCTGGGGAAAATGTTGTAAGCCTGACCTTATAAAGAAAGCAGCAGCAGTCCTTAATGTTTGAACATGACAAAAACAACCGGTGAACAAGTGTGTGTTAATCTGCTGGCCCCAGGTGGGACTTGGATGATAGGACATGTTTGACATGTTGACATTAAAGCATCTAATAGTGATTTCTCCCTCTATAGGCTCGAACTTATTTTATCTTAAACTTGAACTTGATGTATAGTTTAGAAGTCATAAGTGAATTAGATAATGTTACAGCAATCAGATTTAGACCTTTAACTAGACTGTTGAATAAAGTTACCCATAAATCCACCAGTGACTTAGTGACTAATTATAGTATCTGTTTTAAAAACTGAAATGCATCAAAGTGGTGTATTATGTTTTGGAACTTTTTCTGTGTCTTTCAGAGCTCTCTTCACACGCTGGTCTGAACCTGACAAGAAAGTCTACATTATTCCTGACCTATCCTCAGACATGATGGAGCTCATCATTGAGTTTGCATACACCGGCTCTGTTAATGTGACAGAGTCCCATGCACGGCGGCTTTTCATGGCAGCTGATTACCTCAATATAGTGGAGCTTTTGCAAATATGCTGCAACTTTTTTGAAAAGACGCTCTGCCCAGACAACTGCATCGGATTCTGGAAGTTCACAAAAACCTACCACGCCCCTGAACTGCACCTCAAGGCTTTCCACTATGTCCTCAGTCACTTTGAGGAAGTGGCTTTCAGCGAAGAGTTCCTGCAGCTCTCGGCCCAGGATGTCAGTGACATCATCAGCAGTGACGACCTCAATGTGAGACAGGAGGCAGCTGTGTTTGAGGCCATCATTCGGTGGATCACACATGAACCTCAGGAACGAGAAGGATACGCAGATCTTCTCTTGCCAAAGGTACTTTATATTGAACATTATAATTTTCACTTTATAGGTTAATCTATTTCAAGACAGTGACTGAAGCCAACATCAGCCCAATAGAGGGTTATCAGTTATTAGATGTGCTCCATGTCATGATGATGGCCAGTACAGCCATCCTTTACCCTTTTATAGGCCAGAAGGTGCAATACCATCTATTCTGATGAGTGATAAATAGAAAGCAACACAGACTACCTGAGTGACGCATTGTGCTCATGTGCATGCTGGTCTTCTGGCTGACTGAAAATGGAAGAGAATTTATGCAAATCATCATCTTTTCTAAAACCTTACCAAGCATTTGTGGTGTGACAACCTACCTATGAAAGAGCAAAACATGAAAATATAAGAAAACCAACAAAAGTTACTAAACCTCCTGTTAGAGCTGGGCACTGGCACAAGCATTTATAATCATTTATTATTATTAGTACAAGTAAATAAACTAATAAGGAACATATACATGTAATGCTGGCTATCATTGCTTGGTTGCATGGTTGCTGATAGCATTTCAAATAACTGACCATTATTTTATTGTTTTACTTGTTGTATTTATTGTGATGTTCTTTATTAGGAACCATGATTTTTTATGTATTTTTATTTATTCTGACACAGACTGTTAAGTTATATTCTCTTTATTCTCTGTATTGTTGTAGGTCAGGCTGAGCATGATGCCTACAGAGTACATACAGAGTCATGTGCTGTCCAATAAGCTGGTGACAGACAACTTGAGGTGCCAGGCCATGGTCTCTGAGGTCATCGAATGCAAAGACAGAATCCTCGGTCGGCCTCGTCTGCCTGCTGCCATCCTATTGGCCATTGGAGGCTGGAGCAGGAGCAGGGATCTACCTAATGTAATTGAGGCATTTGACGTCCGTGCAAATCACTGGATGAACATAACAAACCTTTCTAAGCCTCCTCGCAGCTTTCATGGTGCAGCCTACCTCGGTGGGTATGTCTACTGTGTTGGTGGCCAGGTGTTCAAAGCCACGAATAGTGTGTGCAGGTTTGACCTGAGCACACAGACATGGCAAGAGGTGGCACAGATGCACTATCGCCGCGGTTGTGTGAGCGTGACTGTGCTGAACTGGTGCATCTACGCCATGGGAGGCTCTGATGGGCCCACACATCTCAGCAGTGCTGAGTTCTACCAGCCAGAAACCAACCAGTGGCTTCAAATTGCAGCCATGCATGAGCAGAGGAGCGACGCCAGCTGCACAGCACTCAATGGCAAGGTGGGTGGAACACAATGGAACATACCAGAGAACAGAAAGATCTGTTTACAAAACACTGCTGCCAGTTTGAGCCAACAAAAATGATAATTTCTTATTGTCCCCCCACCCCCCTTTTTGTATTCAGATCTACATATGTGGTGGATTTGACGGGAATGAGCGCCTGCAAACAGCAGAGTGCTACAACCCAGAGACCAACCAGTGGACCCTGATCTCTTCCATGAGCAGCCGGCGCTGTGGACTAGGAGTCATTGCATTCGACAACCATGTTTATGCAGTAAGTGCATGAAAGATATGTGTGACCAGCTTTCATCAGCTGTTTAAAGCAGCTAGTTTTTATGTGAAAATTGAATTGATAAGTGATGCATCTTCTTCTCATCTTTGACTCCAAAGGTTGGTGGCTCTGATGGAACAGGCTGTCTGCAGACCGCTGAGGTCTACAACCCTCACACCAACACCTGGCACAACGTGTCCTCCATGATGACCCCCCGCTGCAGCTTTGGCATCGAAGTAGTTGAGGACCGGCTCTTTGTTGTCGGGGGCTTCAGTCGCTTCAACACCACCTCTAATGTTGAGTACTATGACAGTGAGACAAATGAGTGGTCTCAGGCCTGCGACATGGACGTCGGCCGCCACGCTCTGAGCTGCTGTGTGCTTTCTGGTCTTCCCAACATGGCTGACTACACCATCCCTCGTGATTTGTGATTTCTGTAAATCTTGTATAAATATGAATGAATGAACAAATAAATGTATAAAGTGATGTAACAATACTGTCACAGTACCTGGCTGTAAATGTATATCATCTGTTTATTCCACTCTTATGCAGTCTGCATGTATGTTTTAGGCTCGCAGTCATGCTGTACACATCTGGATTACTAGACCTGTCCCATCCACCATACAGTATGGTACTGTTTGGGACCATGAGCTCTCTCTCACTTAGTGTCAATTACCTTTGAATTATAAAATGAAGCACTTTCTCCTTGGTAAAAGGAGTGTACAATTAAAACACTACTATTTATGTGTGGATCAGTGATCTGATTGAACATCATGAAACAATTTTCAGAGTTTGACAGGCTAAGTTTATTTTTTACCTAATGGTCGCTCACAACAAGCAGCTATGGTAGACATCTTTTAAAATTACAGTGTACGACTTTACAGTTTTGATTTACTCTTACTGATTTCACAGTGTTATGTTGAACCACAGGAGGCGGCTGCTTTCAGAGACGTGGCTCTAAACTCCCCCCCTTTACCTACTCAGCACCAAACAGCAGGAGCTGACAGACAGCATTGGCAACTGCCTGGTGAACATATGGAACATTTGGCAGCTAGAGAGGCAGATGTAGAAACCAAAAAAAAACATAGAGCCAAAGGAGAGTGAATATTGGGCTTACGTTCATCAGGTGGACAGAGACACAGCTCCAAATGAATGATGTTCCAAAACAGCTGGCTTTGTAAATAAACAACTGTTTGCTATCTGTACCAACATTTAAAAAGCAGCTGATGAGGTTTCTGGGGTTGGAGGGGTTTTACTGGGACTTCTGTTGAACTCTTTCTGCTCTGTTGGCTCCTGTAACTCTTGAGGAAAAATTTTCCTTTTATTTGGAGCTCAGGATATCACAGCAAGAAGGTTCCCGGTTTGATTCTGACTGGGGCCTTTCTGTGTGGAGTTTGCACGTTCTCCCTGAGCCGCGTGGGTTTTCTCTGGGTACTGCAGCTTTCTCCCACATTCTTAAAGGTAGGGGAGGAGATTTTGAAAACTCAGTGAGAGTCAGCCAGATTTGGAAAGTAAACACACGCCCCTTTCTCTCGGAGCTCACCCCGAAGCCACGCCTCCAATCACATGGACGTGCATTTCCTGAAGAAGAGCTGCGGTCTGTGACTTCGGCCATCATGCACGTATCTCTCTGGTGCGCGCAGAGCGTCCCGGAGGATTGGCTGATGTTTTTAGAGTTTTATAGCTTCCACAGATGATTAAAGTTCTTCGATTTCTATTCTGCGAAACTGCCAAACTAATTGGTTGCTATCAGATTGTAAAGAGAAGTTACACTAATTTAACAAAAAGTGCATCAGAATGAAATCTCCTACCCTACCTTTAAGACATGCTAGGTTAATTGGTGACTCTTAAATTGCCCGTATGTGTGTACCTGTACAGTATGTACCCTGCCTCTCAACCATAGTTAGCTGTGATAGGCTCCAGCCCCCTGTGACCATGCACTGCACGACAAAGCGGGTTAATAGATAATGGATGGATATCAGAGTGAGACTGGTGCTGGGACTGTCCTCTTACAGGAAGGTGATGGGGGAGTCCAACATCCTGTCTGCTTCTTGGTCTTTTTGTAAAGATGGCACTCTGTGACCTGCTGCTGCTCTGACCTGGAGGGCTGCTGCCTTTCAGTCACTCTGCTGGGTTTTGTTTTAGCCTGTCAGAGGACAGATAGTGGTTATATTGGTGGATGGATGTTGGAAATGTAGGTGACAGGCAAGTGTGCATGTGTTCAGTGAAGTGTGTCACTACTAGGCCTGTTACGATAACAAATTTTACTGGGTGATTAATTGCCAAGAGAAATTATTGCGATAAACGATAATATTGCGTTTTGAGACCATGTTCAACTAATATAATGATAACGACATATAATGCAAGTACACCCTTTCAGAGATCAATAAACTTTAATTTCTAAAGAACATTCAACACTGTAAAGGCCCCCAAACATCAGCATTATTATTATTAATTATATTAATAATATTAATATTAATGTTGATATCAATATTATTATTATTATGAGTAGTGGTAGGCCTATTACCATAGCTTATCTGAGCATAGTCAATGGAGTTAAGTCAATCCAACCAGCATGTCATGAGCAACAGAGAGCCAAACAACACGCACTCTCTACCTGCTGGTGGGAGTGGGCTCACCTGTATGTGCGCACATGTGTCTGCATGTGTGTTTGTGTGAGCACGCCTTTCCGTGTGTGTATGCGCATCGGGCCACTGTGCGCAGACAGCTGCAGTGAATTTTAAAAACGCCCCCATGTAGACAGAAACACATGGTGGCAGAGATGGCACAAGAGGACTGGGCAAGAGAACTAATGGGTGGCGCTGCCGCGAGTGCCGCCGGTAAGAAGGCAGAGAACCCTGAGAGCTGGCTGTATACATAAGCATGTTTAAGTGAGTGAGCAGCTTGAAATATAAGACACAGTAAAATAGAATAGAGAATAGATACAAAAAAATATAAAATATTAAGTATGTACAGGTTATCAAGTCTTAAATGTTATGACTATCCAAATGTCCATGAACAATGTAAACAGATTGTAAATTGGCTGTGCAAAAGTAAGCAGTAAACAGTAGTATATGTATGTGCCAATTAAAGCTGAGGTAAAAACAGTGATGGCAGCAACTAGTAATTACAGGTATGTGAGTTAGGGGGTGGGGGGCAGGGGGAAGGTTGACTGTACTATGGTTGTGTGTTGTTTGGAGAGGAGTCAGGGAGGAGAGAGAGTGTGTGTGGGGAGGAGCTGAGGAGAAGGTGTCCTTTCTCCTTTGGGTTCCGCAGGCGCGGCAGCGGAGCCGTCTTCCAGAGGGGAGCCACTGAAATGCTGAGTGGAGGATTTTTACTGCCAGGTTGAGTGTCTGTTGGTCATGAGTATGAGCAAGAGTTCTTACAGGCAGGGCAATGATCTTAGAGCAGACTGAGACAGTGCTCTGCAGTCGGTTCCTGTTGTGGAGGCTGATGGAGTGGAACCAGCAGGTTGTTGAGAAGGTGATGATGCTCTCAATAAGGCTGAAGTATAAAGTCCGGAGAATGTCTTTACTGACTCCAAAGGAGCTGAGTTTCCCTAGGAGGTAATGTTGGCATCTTCTGAGAGTGTCCTCGGTGTTGGAGGAGAATTTCAGGAGGTTGTCGAAGATGGTGCCCAGATATCTGACCTCCTCGACCAGCTCCACTGGCTCTCCGTGGATGATGGTGGTGGCTGCTGTAGTCAAGTCCCTCTGTTTCTTGGAGTAAGTCACAACTAGCTCCTTGGTCTTACTGATATTCAGTTCCAAGTGTGAACTGTCGCAACATCCTATCTCGGTAGAACCTACTATTATGCAATTTCCCCATTGTGGGACTAATAAAGGTTTCTTAATGAATTCCTGAAGAGCTGGACCATGGTGTTGTGACTGGCCTGACAGCAGGGACAGAAGAACGGTGTCATCAGCGTTCAGCGATCAGGAAGAAACCTTGAGCAGGACCCATCTCTTAAGGAAGAACCTTCTTGCTGCCAGGCGGCCAGGTAGAGGAGGAGAAGAAGAGGGAGACAGGACAGAGAGGATGAAGGAGAGAGAGAGAGAGAGAGGAGAAGAGGGAGACAGGACAGAGACGATGAAGGAGAGAGAGAGAGAGAGAGAGGAGAAGAAGAGGGATACAGGACAGACAGGTCTTGGAGACCTGTTTAATATGAGAGACAAACCACATGTCTTGATCAAAGATAACTCAACAGTCGTACTGGAGGCAGTCGTACACGCAGACACACACACAGACCAGCAGAAACTCACACACATAAACAGACCCACAGAAACACACACACACACCCACAGACCCAAAGAAACACACACAGAGCAGGAGAAACACACACACACACACACAGACCGGGAGAAACACAGAGACCCACATAAACACACACACACTCGCAGAAACACACACACTCGCAGAAACACACACACACAAACACGCACACACGCAGACACACACACACGCATACACACACACACTATGTGACACACACACATAGACACTAACACAAACATATAGACACACACACACACACTCTTACAAACACAGACACACCATACACACACACACACACACACTGCCTGCTTCAACTGTGGAAAGGCTTCCTGTGCATCAGTGCAACAGGCTGTTGGGCCTTTGCAGGATCCTGCAGGGTCGACCCCAAAGTTCAGACTCACAGTTCATAGCAGGACTGAGCTGGATGCAGTCACAGCTCCTCACTGTGTGCAGCAGCTGGACTGAGCTGAACACTCTGGACTCAGACAGAGGAATTAGTCCGCTGAAATTCTGCCATTTTAATTATTTTATTTGATTTTACTTTGCTGATTGTTTTTAAAGTTGTTATTATAGCAGTTTATCTCCACTGTGTATGCAAGTCCACATGTTTTTTTTGTCTCACACTGAATGTTCCTTTTTTAGGATTAACATTTATGGAGCCCCGAAAGGGACATTTGCAATTTATTTATTTATTTATATTTGATGCTGCATTTATTTCATCCCTAATATGCAAATCTCCTCTTAAGATACAAATCATAAAGTACACAGTCCTTCTCTGGATAACTATAAACTTCACTACATCCAGTGGTAAAACAGACTGAGCCCTGTTGTTGCTGCTGTCAGCTACAAGCAGACATAAACACAGCGTAAACTGAATCAATATGAATTAAAATGGAGGAAACCTTTATTTGACCCACAATGCAGAAATTAAATAAATACATGTAACATTCAATGAATACATGTGGCAATAAATGAATGACTAATATGCCACCATATGAACGATCTGGCACCGACTGGCCGAGGCTTCAAGCAGATGAAGGGAAGTTGGTGAGAGGTGATGTGGGAGGTGGAGCCAGGTGTGTAGTCAGCCGGGTGCATCACCAGCCAGCTAGAGAAACAGCACAAAGCAACAGCAGTAACAACATATCTGCTACATTAGAGTTAAAGTGGTGCAGTCTGCTTTTTTTTTTTTTTATCTTTTATTATCAAAATGTTCATTAAAATATATACATAAAAAATCAACACATCACAAATCACAATAGACACAAAATTATCTCTCTCCTAACTTCTAACTCTTCTTTAACCACAACAACAACAAAAATATTTTCCTAAAAATTAAAATACACCCTACCACCCTCTTCATAAAACAAACTATGCCCATCTAACAGTGCATCTCTCTTTTTCCCCTTTAGCCCCTTCACCATCGTGCTTATGTACATCTGGAAGTTGTGAGTGAAAAACCCTTTTAGTTCCAACCCAGTGTTTCCCTTCCTGCGTGCATTTCTGATGGTGTATATGGTGTGTTTTGCAAAAAGTCCGGCTGTGTTTCTTATTTTTTGTCCTTTGTTATTGACGTTGTCTCCAAACAGTGTGAATAGCTTCCAGTCTTCCTCTGTTCTCCATTTCCCGTGTGCCCTCTCCTCCAGAGTTCGTCTGAATCAGCCCAGGAAGTTGTTGATGGCGGGGCAGTCGAGGAAAAGGTGTTCCAATGTCTCCGCGGCTGCCCCGCATGTGGCGCAGCCCCTCTCCAACGCCCCGTCTATTTGGTGGAGCACGACACCGGGATGTAGTCTTCGGTGCCGTGCTCTGAAGTCCGTCGTCAGGACGTTTCCCGGGGCCGCGCCACTCCTGAGCGTGGCCCAGATCCTGTCCCCTCGCAGGGCGGGGAAGACCTCCCTCCATGCTCGGTCAGCTGCCGGTGGTCTTCTTCTCCTTTTGATGAACGTCTCATACAGCTGCCGAGTTGTTGTTTCCTGTAGGTCCTCCCCGCCCTGCACAGAGGAGAAGGCACACGTTTCGCCAGCCTCGGCTGGCTGTCTCCTGTTCCCCAGCGCCCTTATCCAGCGCCGGGGAACAGCAGCAGCCAGCTTATCAAACACATCAATGATAACATTTTTGTTGAATCTTACTTTCCTCTCCCTCAAGCTGGCCAGGGTCCCCGCAGCTTCAAAGCCACCAGTTGGGTCGACAACATCCCCGAGCCGGACTACTCCAGCTCGTTCCAGGGCCGCGCAAACCACCTCTTTCCCTCCCCAGGTAACTTCTGGGTTGTTAAAGAGGGGCTGCGCGATCGCCTGTAGGATGCCGTCGACCCTGGCCTCCAGCAGAGGTCTCACCTCGGCCCACGCCGTCATGATCTCCTCCGCCAGAGGGTCCATTCCCGCTCTACTCTTTGGCAGCCTCCTCTGGCAGAGTGCCCAGATCCCCAGGGGCGGCCCGAGACCCAGATCCTGTGTTATTGCTTGTTTCCATGCTGCATTATTGTTTCTGTCTATTAGTTTTTTGACCAATTTTATTCGTAGTGCTTTTTTTCTTGCGTTAATTGAAATGAGTCTCAGACCGCCCCTTTCCTCGGGCTGGATCATGACGTCGTGGGCCACCTGATTCATAGTGGACCTCCACAGGAAGCCACCGATGGCTCTGTTGATGTTGGATTCCTGCTGCGGGGACAGGGGACAGACAGCCAGTGTGTGATTTAGTGTTGACATGACAAGTGAGTTGATTACTGTTATTTTTCCTCTTATTCCCAGTTGCCTTTGTTTCCATGTGTTGATGATGTTTTTTATTTTTTCTGTTAAAATTTTCCAGCTTTTTTCGTTGGCCCTCACCTCATCTTTTCCACACCACACCCCTAACACCTTCAGTTCCCCCTCTGCTTCTTTAAACCCCCACGTGTTACTCGTGCTCTGTGCCTCCCCACACATCATAATCTGTGACTTATTTACATTCATTTTTGCACCCGATGCTTTACAATACTTTCTAATCGTTCCCACCACCTCACTAACGCTATCCCTATCCTTAACTATGATGTTTGTGTCATCCGCGTACTGCACAATTTTGCAGCACGCGGACTCACCTATACTAATCCCTCTAATATTTACATTACGAGCGACCGCTGCCGCCAGGGGCTCAGTCACTAGAGTGAAGAGCATGGCAGACAGCGGACAGCCCTGTCGGATAGACCTGCTCAACGGAAGCGCACCGGTGCATGTGCCATTTATCTTGACACAGCTCGTGGCTCCTTTGTACAGAATCTTTATCCAGTTTATGTACCGCTCTCCGAAACCCATTCTTTCCATGACTTGCCACAGAAAGGAGTGTTCCACGCGGTCAAACGCCTTTTCAAAATCGACACTAATTACATACCCGGTGGTTGTGCTCATGTGCTTAATCAGGCATCTGACGGCCAGGATCGAGTCAGCTATGTCTCTACCTGGCACGCCATACGCCTGAGTGTCTCCCACCACCTCTTCTATTACTAATCTAAGCCTATTCGCTAACACCCGTGCTACTATTTTATAATCCGTGTTTAGTAAACTAATTGGTCTATAATTTTCTAACCTATCCCTATCTCCCTTCTTTTTGTACACCAGTGTGATTATCCCCTTCGCAAAACCCTCTGTGACCTCCTGTTTTCGTTCTATGTATGTGAATACTTGTCCCAGGATGGGAGCAAGGCAACGGCCGAACACCTGGTAGAACTCGGCCGTTAACCCGTCCCACCCTGGGCTTTTCCTTGTATTTAAAGCTTTTATTGCGTCCATAATTTGCTGTGAAGTGAGGTCGGAGTCGCAGAAATCTCTGTCCGTTGCATCTAATTTTTTCTCTAAATATTCTATGTGTTTTCCCATTTCTTCTAAATCAGTTTCTTCGCTTTTATAAAGTGCACCATAAAAAGCTTGCGCTGTTTTTAAAATCCCCTCTAGGTGTATTTCCTGCCCTCCCTCACTGTTTATTAACGAATGGATGTATGCCCTCCCCTGTTTTTGTTTTTCTAGCCCCAGGAAATAACTCGTTGATTTTTCCCCTTCTACTAAATACTTTGTTTTAGCTCTGATTGCTGCTGCTTTGCACTTTTGAATGGTTATATTGTGAAGTTTTCCTTGCGCCGCTGCTAAAATCCCCGTCCCCCTCCCTGAATCTTTTGTAATTTTTTCCGTTTCTGTTTTAATAATTTCTATCAATTCTCTTTCTTCTTCGTTTTCCTCCCATTTTTTTCTTTTACATTCCCTGATGCACATTTTTTTTATTTGACTTTTAACTCCCTCCCACCATACTAATAGATTTTCCGTCCCCTCCATTTCGTTTTTAACTCCCTCTAAATAATTATGCATTTTATCTTTAAAATTTTCCCTCTCCAATATTTCGTTGTTTAAAACCCATACCCCCCCCCCCCCCGTTTCTGAGTCTGCCTGCCTTCCCCAGAGTCACCCGGAGAAGAGAGTGGTCGCTCCATCCGTTTGGCGTGTACCCGACGGCGTCCACGTCCGTGACCACTCCAGGAGACACCAGAGCCAGATCAATACGAGTTTGTTTTAGTTTTCCCTTTACTAGCTGTCTCCTGGAGTAGTCACGGACTCCCGGGTTGAGGATTCTCCAGATGTCTATTAAATTGTTTTTAGCCATTATATCATATAATTCGTTTCTACTTATATCGTTGCGTATGTTTCCATGCGCTATATCATTATTTGTTAATATTGTGTTAAAGTCTCCTATTACTATACTATATTCTGTTATCCATTGTACTAATTTATTTCTATAAAGATCTTTCCTCTCCATTTCATTATTACTACTATATATATTAATAATACAAATTCTTTTTTTATTTAATTCCAAATCAATCACCACCAGCCGGCCCTCGTCGCCGGCATGTACGCAGGTCACATTGTGAGGGAGGCCCGGTCTTACCAAGACCGCCGTGCCGGCTGTTAGCTGGGGTCCAGGGGCAAAAAAGAAACCCCCTCCCCATGTTTTTCTTGCATGCTCTTCTTTTTGTTGATTCCACCTTACTTCTTGCAAGCACAGTATGTCCGTATGAATGGTTTGTAGAATCCCTGTTATTTTTTCTATTGCTTTTACCCCTGCTATGTTTAAAGATGTGATATTAAGCATTGCAAGAAGTAAGGTGGAATCTTCCCTTTATTATCATCTTTTTTTAAAATCTTTTTCCTTTTGTGTTTGCCCCGTTTTATTTCTTGCGCTTTTCCTTCTCTGCAATTTTTTCCCCGCTTCTCTTTCCAGGTCAGAGTCAGAGGTAAGATCTTTTCGACCCAGAAAAGCAGAGACAGGGGCAGCCTCCCTTTCCCTGGCTTTTTCAGCCAGCAGGAAGGCGCTGGAGCGACAGGTGGGTTCGACAGACATTGGAGAGGCTTCTATCTGGGAGCCGGTGTCGACGTCTGCGTCATCCAGACTCGAGCCGAGCACCAGCTCCTGCCGTCTCCGCGACAGCCTCCGGGCAGGGAACTTCGCCCCCCCATCCACAGCTGCCGCCGCACTGATCTCTGCACTACCTGGCTCAGGCGTGCACATTATTTCATTTTCCTCGAGATCCAAGGCAGAACCCTTTTTTTGAGCTCCCCTCGCCCTCTCCGGAGCAGAGCCCGCCCTCAGAGCTCCCTCCCTCACAGGGAGTGCCTCTGTCTCTCCACCTGCCTCGCTCACAGCTGGCTCTTCTGTCAGGGCCATTGGCTCCGCCCCAGTCTCCGCTTCCTGGTCCTCGTCCTCCTCTGTGTTAGACTCATCATTCCTTTCATCCATTTCATTTTCTTCCTCACTTCCCTCCACACATATACACCTTTCCATCCTGTTATAACATACCCTGCATTTTTCAATCTTTTTTGTACATTCCCTCGCATAATGCCCCTGGACCCCACACTTATTGCACAGGAATTCCGGGCAGTCCCTCACAATGTGACCCGGCTGGATACAAATCCGGCAGACTCGGACCTGCCGGTCATGTATTACTCGAAAAAACTCAGCTCCCCCTGCCGTATTAAATTTGGCTGAATATGGCAAAGACTGCACATCCTCGTTAAACCTAACTTTCAGGAACCGAGTCCCATCAGCCACCCTTGTCCCCGGCCACATACGGCGCTTTATGGGGGACACCGCCGATACACGCCACGTCTCCAACTTCTCCAGGATCTCCTCGTCAGAGATATACACAGGCAGACCCAGAAACGACACCACCAGTTCATTATTATTTATCTCCTTTCCCTCCACCACTGTGTTTCCTATTTTAAAGCCATCAACCAATTTTGATTTCCCTGCATGACTTCCCATCGTGATTTCGTACTTGTCTTTCCCCGTGCTTCTACATGCACATATATTTCCACACATCAGTCTCACCACTCTGATCAATTCTATTGGCGAGACTATTTCTTCCCCTTTTAGTTCTACTTGTACGGTTAGATCCTTTTCATAGCTAATTATTTTATCCTTCTCTCCCTCTCTCTGCGACTCCGACCCCGTGGCTTTGTGGCTGTCTGCCCCCCTCCCGGCCATTTCTCCCTCTCTTCCATTCATTCTTTCGTTCACCTGTCTTGTGTCTTTTTCAGTACCTACCTGCTCATTCGTTTTTTCCTTCTCTTTCTGTCCGTTTGCCGTTCGGTTTGCCATTCTTCCAGTCCTGTTTTCTTTATCCGTGTTATCCATCCTGCTTTGTCGGGTGATTTCCCTCCCGTCCAAAGCGATACAAAAATAAAAAAAGTTTTTAAACACAAAACTACTCCCCAACAGTCAGTTTGACTGCGGGGAGCGAGAAAAACAAATGTCCTTTAACGAAAAATGTTTAAACCAGAACGAAAAAAATCCAAAATAAAGCACAAGAAAATTAATAAGGTTTCCCTCCAAAACTGCGCTCCGCTCCGCTTGCTACATTAGAGTTGAAGTGGTGCAGTCTGCTCAGTGTGATATCAGAGCACATGTTGTGGGACTTTTCCTGGCTCAGCAAACCTTCTTCCTTTGTTAAACATTGTTCAAAAACTTCTCATCAATCTGGCTTCAGGAATAATCTTGTCAAACAGACCTGATGAGGCAAAAATCACAGCAGGCAGGATCAGGTCACCAACTCAACACACTGTTATTCTGAAAGTCCTGCTTCCCTGTGTGTCTCTGTTTGTTCTACTTCCTCTTGTGTTCCCTCCATTTTTAATTAGCTTCCTCTCCTTAAGTGTTCTCTGTCTTGTCGTCCCTCTTGTATTTGAGTCTTGTGCCCCCTCTGTCTGTGTTAGTGTGTCTGTGTTCCTTCCTGTGACTCTTCCTGTGGTTCTTCCCTGTGGATTTTCCTTGTGAACCTGTAGGATTTCCCAGTGTTTTCACTCCTGCTTTGTTAAAAACATCAGAATGATCCAGAACATGCTAATGCTAATGCTATACCCTCTTGTCCCCCTTGGAACTGTAGATAAAGCTCTCAGAGAGCTGTGAGCGCACACACCAGCTGCATGTGTCAAACACAAATCCCTCTGCATTCCCCCTTTGTGACTGTGGAGTCAGTCTATTATATTATTTGTAATAAATACAGCAATAAATACAAGAAACGCATAAATAAGTGGCATAAAAAAGAATGTAGCCCAGAATAAATAAAAGATATACAAAATAACTAAACCTGACATTATGAAATAAACCTGGTAACAAATAAATAAATGCTTATTTTTCCCCACATTTATATGTCTCTCTCTGTTTCCTCCTCAGGGCTCTGTGCTGATGACAAACACCTTCCAGCAGTTAAATGGAGGAAAAACATGACATCAGCACAATCTGTTGTTTGGAATCACTGCACTTTATGTGTTGTTACTTTGTGTCTCTGCTGAGCAGTGACTGCTGAGGTCAGGTTGGTGGGAGGAGTCAGCCGCTGTGCTGGTGGACTGGAGAGGAAGGAACATGAAAAGTGGACAATAGCTAGTGAGAGGATCAGAGGCTGGAACCGGACAGCAGCAGCTGCAGTGTGCAGACAGCTCGACTGTGGCTCTGTGATTTTAATACAAGGAGCACATTTTCTTTATGACAGAATACAGATCAAGTGTTCAGGTCAGTGTCACTGAGGGTAAACTTTGTCACTGTGGTGAAGGAGGGAACATGAACCGTGTGAGCACATGATAGAAAAACAATGGGAAGTTTAAGAAATCTTTGCTCTTTAGACGTGATAAACACTTGTGAAAATGCATCATATTCATAATGTGTGTCTGTCCTTCTGCATCCACAGAGTCTGTCAGACTGGTTGAAGGGACTAACATGTGTTCAGGCAGACTGGAGGTGAAGGCTGACCAGTCCTGGTCCCTTAGTGTGTGAAGAGGACTTTAACCAGCAGGATGCAGAGGTGGTCTGTAGGGAGCTCGGCTGTGGGGCTCCTTCAGTCCTCCAGGGGGTGCCATATGGATAAGCAGAGCCCCCAGTGTGGTCCAAAGAGTTCCACTGTGAAGACAATGAGTCATCGCTCCTGGACTGTGACAGCAGCAGCTCAGCTACCAGCAGCTGCTCACCTGGAAAAGCTGTTGGACTCACCTGTTCAGGTAGAGGAGGAACTGCAGCTTTGATCCAGTTTACCGCTTTACTTCCTCTACTAACTATTTTCCTGGTTCTGCTCAGATCCAGTCAGTATCAGGTTGGTGGGAGAGAACAGTCGCTGTGCTGGTACACTGGAGATGAAACACCTCAGAGAGCAGAGACCAATTGATGATGATGATGGTTCATGGAACCAGAGCTCTGCAGCTGCAGTGTGTATGAAGCTTGGTTGTGGTGCTGCTGTGTCAACACGAGTGACAGAAGTTTCTTCAAGCAGACCTGTGGGGTGGATCAGCTCCTCCTGTATCCAGTCATCATTCACACTTGTGAATGAGTGTGTAATGTTGGATAATAATTTCAACAGTGGATCCGGTCTTGAAGTGATCTGCTCCAGTAATCCTCACACTCTGTGTGTGTTGCTCTCTCAGTGTGGCTTCTGTCTGCTTCCTAATGTATGAATGCATGAATGATGTCACTTGGTGTGAGGTCACAGTCTAAGTCTAGTGTACTGTCACTCAGTCTGTCATCAGCAGCACAGCAAATTTTACTTTTTACTTTTAAATGCACAGCAGTGATGGAAACATGCTGAAAACATGCAGAAGCTGTTTGAATGAAACTCTCCCCAAGCAGCAGATGTGCTCTCATTGGTGGAGCTGCTGTTGTCAGGCTGTACACTGACTGACTCAGCTGTTTCAGAGCTATGACACAGATTATTCATCAGCACACTCTCTCATTACGATCAAGATGGCGCCGGGTACGGACGCCCTTGTGTTTTGGTGCGCTCTGTTTTGTTTGTTTTTGTGCACAAACTGTGTCTGCATGCTCTTACACCAGAGAAGAGCTCATGAACATCAGATATACCATATCTGTGGACTTATCTCCAGTTTTTTTTAGCATCTGCTGCCGATTTACTTCACATTTTAGTTAAAAAAGTGAGACGCCGGCGCAGAGGGAAGAGAGCTGGTGCGCTGGTGCGCCTCCGCAGACGTGGGACGCGCACACCGTTACCTGGGATTTTTCTCTCTAACGTCCGCTCACTTAGCAACAAAATGGACGAGCTGACACTGTTGATGAGAAGGAACAGGGACTTTTCTTCATCTTGTTGTGCTTCACAGAGACCTGGCTTTGTGAACAGATACCGGACTGCGCGCTGCAGCTGGAGGGATTCCAACTCCTCTGAGCGGATCGCCACAGGGAACTCTCCGGTAAAACCAAAGGTGGAGGTGTCTGTTTCTATATCAACAATGGTTGGTGTACTGATGTGACTGTGATCTCCCAGCACTGCTCTCCTGCTCTGGAATACTTATTCATTCATTGTAAGCCTTTTACTCTCCACGTGAGTTTGCTTCATTCATTCTGGCCGCTGTTTACATCTCGCCCGGTGCGGACATGCACAAGGCTCAGCGTGCACTCGCAGATCAGATCCTGTGTTTGGAGCAAATATATCCGGACTCCTTAATTATTGTCCTTGGTGACTTTAATAAAGGAAACCTGAGCAAAGAACTCCCGAAATATGAACAGCTGATCAAATGCCCGACCAGAGAGGAGAACACACTGGATCACTGTTACACCACAATAAGGGAGGCATATCGCGCAGTGCCCCGTGCTGCTCTTGGACTATCTGACCACGTGATGGTCCATCTGATTCCTGCGTACAGACAGAGGCTGAAGCTCTCCAAACCTGTGGTGAGGACATCTAAAAAGTGGACCAGCCAGGCTGTGGAGGAGCTTCGCTCCTGTTTTGAGACAACGGACTGGGAGGTGTTCAGGGCTGCCACTGATAGTCTTGATGAGTACACAGACACTGTGACGTCATATATACAGTACTGTGAGGACAGTATTGTGCCAACACGCACCAGGGTGAGTTATAACAATGACAAACCCTGGTTCACAGCTAAACTCAGACAGCTGAGGCTAGAGAAGGAGGCCGCTTTCAGAAGTGGGGACAGAGACTGCTACAAACAGGCCAAGTACAGGTTTAGCAAGGAGGTGAGAAGTGCTAAATCACTGTACTCTGAGAAAATCCAGCAGCAGTTCTCTGCTAACGACTCTGCCTCTGTGTGGAAAGGACTGAGGCAGGTCACCAACTACAAGCTGACGATCTGCAATTAGCCAACAGTCTGAATGAGTTCTACTGCCGCTTTGATGGACTATCAGCCAGCCCTGACACCTCTCCACACCCCATCAACACGGACATCCACATCAAAGATACCCCATCAAAGTCCTCCTTACCCCCCCCCTCCTCCCCCTCAGCTGCCCTCTCAATCGAGCTGACTCCAGTGCTCACAGACATCTTTAACACCTCGCTGGAGTCATGCCATGTGCCAGCCTGCTTCAAATCCTCCACCATGGTTCCAGTTCCCAAGAAGCCAAGGATCACTGGTCTTAATGACTACAGACCTGTGGCACTGATGTCTGTAGTCATGAAGTCCTTTGAGCGCCTGGTACTGTCCCACCTCAAGACCATCACAGCCCCCCTCCTGGACCCCCTTCAGTTCGCCTACAGAGCTAACAGATCTGTGGACGATGCTGTCAGCCTGGCTCTTCACTACATCCTGCAGCATCTGGAATCCCCGGGAACCTATGCTAGGATCCTGTTTGTGGACTTCAGCTCTGCTTTCAACACAATCCGCCCAGATCTCCTCCAAGACAAACTGTCCCTGCTGCATGTTCCAGACTCCTTCTGCCGGTGGATCACTGATTTCCTGACAGACAGGAGACAGCATGTGAGGCTGGGGATGAATGTCTCGGAAACAAGGACCATCAGCACCGGTACCCAAGGCTGTGTACTTTCCCCTCTGCTCTTCTCGCTGTACACTGTTGTGGAAACTTTTCTGCTCTGGTGAAAAATGAAATAGAGACTTCTGCCGGCCGACAAGGATTTATTCTTTGCAAAGAAGGTCAATCAAAAACACTCTGGCAGTCAGAATGAATGAAAGACCCCGAACATGGGGAACATGTCACAGTTATACCTGCAGCTGCCTCCCCCCTTCTAATCAAGTCACACCCTCTTCTAGCTGGTCACAGACCCACTGTCTCCTGGTTATACTTTGAAGTTTTAAGTTGGCTTCCTGGAGATGTGGGATGTTAATTTACATCTTAATGATATTTTCCTGGAGTCCCGTGGGTCACGAGCCATTTGTCTCCTGATCGCACCTTGAGGCTGACCTCCTGTAGTGTGGGATACAGTTCAGGGGTTTGGATACAGTATCCGCTGACCTCCTGGGGTGTGTTGTGTGTTGGAAGGGCCTAGCCATCAACATGGAATGGCAAAAGGCAGGGGAACTGTCACATTGGTGAGAAACAATAGGTGGGGTGCTGCAGGGAAGTGAGTTCAAAGATTAAGGGAGGCTATGATATGCAGAGACAAGCACAGATGTTTCAGGGAATTAACAACAAGGATTAAAGATTAAAGCAACAACAAATATTTAGAATAGACTGCATATACAGAGATCAAAATTTCCATCACAACACCAACTGCTGCACCTCCAGCCACCAGTCTGTCAAGCTGATTAAGTTTGCTGACGACACCACCCTCATTGGACTCATCTCAGATGGGGATGAGTCTGCCTACAGGAGGGAGGTGGACCGTCTGGTGTCCTGGTGTGCTGACAACAACCTGGAGCTGAATGCCCAGAAGACAGTGGAGATGACTGTAGACTTTTGGAAAGTGCCAGCTTTGAGCCACTCCCCTCAGGCAGGAGGTTACGGCCCATTAGGACCAGAACCTCATGCCACAAGAACAGCTTCTTCCCCTCTGCTGTTGGACTGTTAAACTGTAATTAATGCACTGATCTGCACCGTCACTTCACAAGGACACTTTAGTATAGTCACTGCACAATGATGACTATTTGCACTGTTTACTCCATCTTGCACTACTTGCACACTAGTACCACCTCACCGACCCATGTGGTACCTGTTACATTACTATATTATTACACTGTTCCATTCGTTCATATAAGGGTCTATGTTTACCATTACATCCGCCAAGTATTTTATGTTCTGTTCATTGTATGTCTGTTATGCCATTTCAATTTAGCCTTACTTTAGTTTATTTACTTAATTTTATCTTAGTTTTTATCTTATTGCATGTTAATTATTATATGTTCTTTATAATAATTAATTATAATATTATCAGCATCAGCAATCACATTTTCAGAGCCCTTTTTATGTACAATCTTTATATTATAATCCTGAATCAGTGTGGCCCATCGCATGAGTCTCTGATTGTGGTTGTACATACGGTTCAGGAACACAATCGGGTTATGGTCAGTGTACACGGTCAATTCTTTTCCTGAATCTATGTATACTTCAAAATGTTGCAGAGCTAGCAACAACGCTAAGGTTTCTTTCTCAATAGTTGAATAATTTAGTTGGTGTTTACAGAACTTTCGAGTAAAGTAACTCACCACCCGGTCTATACCGTCTCCATCCTCCTGTAGAAGTACCAATCCTACAGCAGTGTCACTCGCATCAACTTCCAGCTTGAATGAGCGCGTGAGGTCTGGAGCTGTTAAGACAGGTGCGTTGCACAGCAGAGCTTTGGCATTTTCAAGGCAGTTTGACAGTCAGCACTCCACACATACACCCTCTTAGGACTGAGAAGTGAAGTTAAGGGATGTACTACGGCAGAGAAATTTTTGCAAAAATTCCTGTAGTATCCTACCATGCCAAGGAATCTGCGTAGAACTGCTTCAACTTTAGCGGAGATGGGTTTAACTTGTTTGCAGCCAACCTGCTTTCCCAGATATGTCACAGTAGCTCTGCCAATCTCACACTTTGCCAAATTCAAAGTTAAGGTAGCCGAAGCTAGACGTGAAAATACCTGTTCTAGTATTTCCATGTGTTCTTTCCATGTCGAAGCATATATCACAATGTCATCAAGATATGCTGTGCAGTTTTTGAGCCCTGACAAGACAGTGTTAATGAGCCGCTGAAAGGTGGCAGGGGCGTTACACATACCAAAAGCCATCACGGTGTATTGCAGAAATCTGTCAGGGGTCACGAACGCAGAGATTTCGGACGCACGCTTAGTTAAAGGCACTTGCCAGTATCCTTTCAGTAAATCAAGTTTCGTTACAAACCTGGCAGCGCCGATTGTATCTACACAGTCATCAATCCGGGGCAGAGGGTAGGAGTCAGTGACAGTTACAGCATTTACTTTCCGGTAATCTGTGATGAATCTGGGGGTACCATCAGGTTTAGTCTCCAGTAGGAAGGGTGAACTCCAAGGACTGGAACTGGTTACAGCCAGGCCATTCTGCATTAGTTTGCGCTTACTTGGATTGCTCGGTACGGATGTTGTTTGATTGGCTTAGAATCACCTACGTTAATTTCATGCTCAAGCACAGAGGTACGCGTTGGAACATCACTGAACAGTGAAGCATAAGTTTTCACCAGCTTATCAACGTCATTTCTCTGAGCCTCAGTCAAATGTGTTAGATGATTGGGTAGCTCACGCATCATAACTGAATTTATAAGTCTAGCACTCAAGGGTGCTGAACGCACGGTGGGGCAGTCTGGTCCGCACTCTTCTTTTGCGATGAGCGCAACGCTGCACACAGGAGAAACAGACGTTTCCGGCTTCTCACACAGTTTTACACGCGTCACGGGGGTTATACTTCTTTAACATGTTTACATGACAAACACGGGACTTCCGTCTTCGCTCTGGAGTTTCAATAATATAGTTTGTGTCCGAAATGCGCTGTAGCACTTTAAATGGGCCACAAAATTTTGCACACAATGCCGACCCCTGTGTTGGCATCAGTACCAACACTATCCCTCCTATTTCAAATTTTCTAGCAGCAGCGGAACAATCGAATCTAGCTTTCATTCGTTTCTGAGTTTGTGCAAGCTTCTCTTTTGCTAGTGCGCGGGCACGAGACAAATGTGCACGTAGAGTAGCGACGTACTCAGGTATTTTTACACTTTTACCGGGCAATGAGAGGATCTGCTCCTTTAATGCTTTCAGCGGACTTCTCCGGTTATGTCCAAACACTAGTTCAGCAGGACTAAATCCCAGTGATTCCTGAACTGCTTCTCGGGCAGCAAACACAACAAAGGAAATGCCTTCATCCCAATCTTTTTGTGTTTCAAGACAGAACTTTCTCAACATTGATTTTAAAGTTTGATGCCAACGTTCTAATGCACCTTGGGACTCTGGGTGATAAGGGCTAGATGTCACATGTTGAATGTGTAGCGTATGGAGTACCTATTCAAACAGCCTTGACATGAAATTTGCTCCTTGATCTGTCTGGATTATTTTTTGGTAAACCAAAGGTGGTGAAGAATTTTGTCAGTGCTCGAGCAACAGATTTTGTGGTAATTTTCCTTAACGGAATAGCCTCAGGAAATCTTGTGACAACACACATGATAGTGAGTAGGTTCTGGTTTCCACTCTTTGTACGTGGAAACGGACCCACACAATCTACTATCACCTTTTCGAATGGTTCTCCTATAGCAGGGATAGGATGGAGCGGAGCGGATGGGAGTGGTTTGTTTGGCTTTCCGCACATCTGACATGTATGACAGCTCCTGCAATGTGAAATCACGTCACGTTTTAATCCAGGCAAGAAAAAATGGTTTAATATTAACCTGTACGTTTTTGCAATGCCCAAATGTCCAGACCACGGACTCTCGTGTGCCAAAGACAGAATTTGCGTTCGATATTTTGATGGCACTACTACTTGGTGAACGCAAGTCCACTCACGTCCAGAGGCTGACTTAAATGAAGTGACTGTCTGAGCAGACCTCAGGTGTTCAGGAAGGCTGTTCCACAGGTGAGGGGCAGAATAACTGAATCCTGCTTCACTCTGTTTGGTTCTGACCCTGGGTACACACAGTAGGCCTGTCCCTGATGATCTCAAGCATCTGGATGGTTCATAGGGAACCAATAAGTCCAGGATGTATTTTGGTCCAAGACCATTCAGTGCTATGTAGACCAGGAGTAAAGTTTTGAAATGGAACTCTAGCAGCAGCATTTTGGACCAGCTGCAGCTGCCTGACGGATTTTTTGCTAAGACCTGTGAGGACGCCGTTACAATAATCTAGCCTACTAAAAATAAATGCATGCAATAAGTTTTTCTGTGTCTTGTTTGGACAGAAAGCCCTTGATCCTAGCAATGTTTTTCAGGTGGTAATAGGCAGACTTAGTAATAGCTTCTACATGGGTGTTAAAATTCAGGTCTGAGTCGAGTATTACACCGAGATTTCTGGCTTGGTTTGTGACCTTCAGTGACATGGAGTCAAGGTAAGCACTGATCTTAGCTCTTTCATTTTTGGGACCAAAAACAATCATCTGTTTTGTCAGCATTGAGCTGGAGAAAGTTCTGTCTCATCCACTCATTGATTTGTTGAGTACACTTAATTAGTGAGTGTAAGGGACTGTAGTCATGTGATGACACTGATATATAAAGCTGTGTGTCATCTGCATAGGTGTGGTAGGAGGTGTTGTGCTGTTCTATGATCTGAGCTAGGGGCAGCATGTAGATGTTGAACAGAAGTGGTCCAAGAATGGACCCTTGAGGAACCCCGCATGTGATTTTAGTTCGGTCAGACTCATAGTTACCAATTGACACCAAGTAGTCCCTATCATGTAAGTAAGATCTGAACCAGTTTAACACAGTGCCAGTAAATCCCATCCACTGCTCCAGCCTGTCGAGCAGTATGTTGTGATCAACTGTATCAGATGCAGCACTAAGGTCCAGTAGTACTAAGACGGAGACTTTGGATGCATCATTATTCTGATGTATGTCATTTAAGACCTTAATAAGTGCAGTCTCAGTGCTGTGGTGTGCTCGAAATCCAGACTGAAATTCATTAAAAAGATTGTTTTGCACCAAAAATGCATGAATTTGTTGAAAAACCGCCTTTTCAATGACATTTCCCAGAAAAGGAAGGTTAGATATTGGCTTGTAGTTATTTATTGCTGAAGCATCCAGATTTGATTTTTTGAGCAGAGGTTTGATTGCAGTTTTCAGGGCCTGGGGAAACTGCCCTGACTGAAGAGAATTGTTAACTATCTGCAACACATCTGACGATATGCAGTTAAAAACGTTTTTAAGAAAATGTGTAGGCAGATTGTCAAGTGAGCATGTTGTGGGTTTTAACTGTTTAACAGTTTCTGTCAGTGCTTTATTATCTAGAAGGTTAAAATGTGCCAGCTTAACTGGTGGATGAGAAGGCACAAGTGACATTATGGTTTTGCCAGAGCTAGAGCTACAGACTGTCTTATTTTTAACACTTTATCTGTGAAAAAAGATGCAAAGTCATTGCATGACTTTTTAGAAAGCAGTTAAGGTGGGACTGACACTCCTGGGTTTGTTAGTCTGTCTATAACAGAGAACAATGTGCAAGCATTGTTGCTGTTCCTATCGATGATCTCTGAAAAATAGGATTGTCTTGCATTTTTCAGTTCCTGGTTGTAGTTATGTAGGCTGTCTTTGTAAATGTTATAATGAACCTGGAGTTTAGTTTTTCTTCATCTGCGTTCTGCCTGTCTGCAGACTCTTTTTTGAGCTTTAACCAGTGTGGCATTTCTCCTCTGAAGCTCTGAAGTGTATTGTTTTTAAACTGCACACCTGGTTTGGATCTCACAATGGTAACTTAAACATCACAGGAACTATACAAGAACAACCTCATGGAGGCTTCATTGGTGTTTGTAATAAAACACTATCCTTCTTTTTTCACAAACAGTACAATACAGCACATGTGACGCCACAATGAGCAAAGCAGAGGCCGCTACAGACCACGTAACATGTCATTACTATGCTGAAAAAAACGTGTGTGCCTGTGAGCTTCTGTTATGTACTGTAGCAACCTAACTTCCTCGACTCCTCTTACAAACCACCTGTCCTCTGTTTAAAATGTGGACATTATTGTCCTCAAAAGACTGTCCATTCTCTTTGAGGTGAAGATGGACTGCTGAGTGTTGTCCTGTGGATGTGTCTCTTCTGTCCTGTGCTGTTTACCTTTGGAGTGGCTGTGGGTTTTTATTGACTAATAACATATCAGTTCTAGAATGATTGCTGCTGGGAGTTTGAGCAGACAGCTGTTTACAGGGTCTAAGTTGGAATATGAACTTATTTGGAATAAAGATTAATCCTGTAAACATAAACATGAGGCAGCTATCCAATCTACTGAAGTTCAAAGATGAGGGCTCGTCCGGGATTTGATTTTTGATTCATGTGTGACCTCTTGTTTTTCATGTTTCAGTCGGTGGAAGAACAACACAAAGCACAAGTTCTTCTTAGTTTGACATTGGTAAAGATATGTACAAAGATTTCTTCTAATGTGTCAACAAAGATTGAACACTTTGCATATCACTGTCCTCCATGAGGAGACTGTCCTCCATGTGTAGACTGTCCTCCATGAGGAGACTGTCCTCCATGTCCAGATAAGGCTTGCTGTCTAGCAGCTGGGAGAAATATCTTTTTGTGGCTGTGGCATTAGCTCAACATTGAATCATAAAGTGTATTTGTTGCATGACAGGAAGTGGTCTTGTATTAGGGTGTGACCCTCCTGAGAAGCAGAACCTCTCCTTTATAGGGGCTGTCTTGATAAATTCCTCTCATTTCTACCTGTTGTCTGTTCCATTTGCACAACAGCAGCTGAAACTGATTCACAATCAGTGTTGATCCTAACTGGACAGGCTGATTTCACACAAGTGTGACTGACTTTTACATTGTTTCAATGTTCCCTTTATACCCCAGTAAAGCCGGGCATACACTGTGTGTATTTTGGTCCGTTTTTTGACCCGAATTGTGAGTCGTATGATTTTTTTTGGGTCAGGCCAAATTTCAGCTTTGTCGTGCATCTTTAATCAAGAAGCGTACTGGGGCTCACGAGGGGCGATTAACGCCTCATGAATGGCGATCGGATGATCAGTTGAATTTCTGACATGTTTGATATTTTTGTCACCCCTCGTGACAGTATCACACAGTTTAAGCAGACATACGGCCTGAAGTCTGTGTTTTCTCCCACTGTGTGTATGCATTTGCCGAACACGCTCGACATTACTGCACCTACACAAAATTGTTTCAGATGATAACAAACATGGTTATCATGGTTCATGGTTTCGTACTGTGTGAGTTTGTGTTAAACATAGACTTCCCCAAAATCACAGTGTATTGGAGGCTTAATTGTTCGTTGCTTATAAGAAATGTATTTTATTAATATTAATAATTATTATATTATTTAATATTTTATTATTATTAATATATTACAAAATATTAAGTATACTTAAGTATACTTAATAAAATATTAAGTATACTTAATATTTTATATTTTTTGGAGTAATCAGAATATGCCAGAAGTTACCTGTGTTAGGGTTTTGGCCCGCTGGGCCTTTTTGCTGTTTTTCTTTCAGGCACGCCAGGGTGCTCGGTGGCAGCAGCAGGTGGGGTGGAGTTCAGCAGATGATTCACACCGGATGGTGATCCTGTGATTACCCACCAGTACTTAACACCTGCATCTGGCCCAGTTCGCCGCCAGTTCTTCGTCAAATCTTCAGCGGTAGTACTGATTCTCTCCTGTCTTCTTCTGTAGCTTTGTTATTCACCTGGCTTTTTTCCTGTTTCGACAGAGGCACTTCCTCCCTGTGGCTGCTGCTCCCCTGGCGTGCCTTCCTCCACAGCAAGTGGCTGGATCTCCTCAGGAAGGACATTTTGAGTTTGAGTACAATCGAACAGTGTAATAAATATCTAACCCTGTACCCTCCGCTTCCTCCACAGCCTCTGCTCATGAGCTCCCGCCACCCAGCCCGGAGACTCGCATTGCAACCCCTGAGCCGTATGACGGGACTCTAGGCAAATGCCGGGGATTTCTCCTACAGTGCTCCCACATCTTCGCCTTACAACCACTGGCTTACCAGATGGCTGGGTCTAAAATTATATTTGTTGTAGGGCTACTCCGTGGCAGAGCGCTGGAATGGGCAGAGGCCGAGGGTACACTGAGACCGTTGGCCACCCGCTCCTATGATGAGTTTCTAAACTCCTTCAGAACAGTTTTCGACCTACCTGCCTTCGCTGGGGACGTCTCCCAACGCCTCCTGCAAATCACCCAGGGACCCAGGTCCGTGGCGGACTATTCGGTCGAGTTTCGGACTCTCGCGGCAGAAGCAGGATGGGACGACGGAGCGCTGCGTGGGATTTTCATTCGGGGCCTGAATGAACAACTCAGGGACCAGGGATGACCCTGTCAGCCTTCAAGACCTCATAACCCTCAGTATTCGTCTGGATAACCGGCTGAGGGAGAGACGCCGAGAGAGACGGGCCCGCGCCGATGTGCTTCAGCCGTTAACTCGCCCATCTCCCCCTCCCTCTCCGGCTGGCCAGGCGCCCTCTCCCTTCTTGGCCGAGCGCACCTGCTCCGACCCCTCAGAACCGATGCAACTGGGCAGAACACACCTCACCCCTAGGGAGAGAGAACGTAGGATCAGAGAGGGTAGGTGCCTTTACTGTGGCAATGAGGGGCACCACATGTCGAACAAATTCCCCTCCATCTAGAGGCGCCTATTCGTGCTACCGCCCTCGATGGGCGCTTGCTGACTACCATCACCCACCAAACACTTCAGCTTGAAATGGTAACTTCCGGTAATCACCGTGAACGGACTAGCCTGCTAGTTATCTCGTCTCCCTCTTCGCCTGTAATTCTAGGGCTCCCCTGGTTGCGCCAACACAACCCCCAACTCGACTGGAACACGGGGAGATTGTTGAGTTGGGGAATCGGCTGTCATGCGCAGTGCCTTCGCTCGGCGTCTCCTTCGGTAGCCGTAGACGATACTCCGGCTGCTCACCCACCTGATCTCTCCGAAGTGCCTCCGGAGTATCACGATCTGGCTAAAGTATTCAAAGTGTGGCGCTTCCTCCCTCCTCACCGTCCATATGATTGCTCCGTTGATCTCCTCCCCGGCGCTCCCATTCCTGCCCGGAGAGGGAATCAATGGAGAAATACATTCATGAATCGCTGGCGTCGTCCTTCATTCGGCCTTCTTCCTCCCCGTTCGGGGCTGGATTTTTCTTTGTTAAAAAAAAGGACGGCTCTTTGCGTCCGTGTATAGATTACCGAGGGTTAAATTGCATCACGGTTCGCAACAAATACCCTCTCCCGTTACTTAATTCGGCTTTCGAACTTTTGCAGGGGGCTAAAGTGTTCACCAAACTGGATCTGCGCAATGCGTATCATCTTGTGTGCATGCGTGAGGGTGATGAGTGGAAAACGGCGTTTAACACTCACCTCGGTCACTATGAGTATCAAGTCATGCCAATTGGCCTAACCAACGCACCAGCAGTCTTTCAGTGTCTGATTAACGATGTCCTCCGTGATTTTCTTAACCACTTTGTTTTTGTTTATTTAGATGACGAGATTTTCTCCCCCTCCATGGCCGACCATGTCACACATGTCAGATCCGTTCTCCAGAGACTTCTGGAGAATAGACTATTTGTCAAAGCGGAGAAATGCCAGTTTCACACCCAGAGCACTAGCTTCCTAGGTTTTCAAATCAGCCCAGGACAGATAGAGACTGATCCAGAGAAGGTCAGGGCAGTGAGGGAGTGGCCACGTCCTACCACCAGACGTAAGCTTCAACAGTTTTTGGGTTTTGCTAATTTTTACCGCCGTTTCATCAGAAACTACAGTAGACTAGCTGCCCCTCTCCACCGCCCAGCCTTTTACTTGGTCTCCTCAGGCAGAAGCGGCTTTTCTCTCTCTCAAAGAACTCTTTTCCAACGCACCTATCCTCATCCAGTCAGATCCTTCCAGGCAGTTTATTGTTGAGGTTGATGCCTCGGACTCAGGGGTGGGTGCTGTTCTGTCCCAGCGTTCGGCTGAAGATGGTAAGCTGCATCCATGTGCCTTTTTCTCCCGCCGTCTCTCTCCTGCCGAGCAGAACTACGATGTGGGCAACAGGGAGCTGCTGGTGGTAAAACTCGCCTTGGAGGAGTGGAGGCACTGGTTGGAGGGAAATGAACAACCATTTGTGGTGTGGACTGACCACAAAACCTGTCTTTCATTCAAAACACCAAAAGACTAAATTCCCGCCAGGCACGCTGGCAGTTATTTTTTACCCGCTTTGATTTTACTCTCACTTACAGACCTGGTTCAAAAAACACTAAACCAGATGCTCTATCCTGCCAGGCAGCCCCAGTGGAATCCTCCACTGAACCTGAAGAAATCCTTCCTCCTTCCAGGGTGATTGCAGCAATTACCTGGGAGATTGACACCCAAGTCCGTGAGGCACAGAGGACCGAGCCGGACCCAGGTAACGGCCCCCCTAACCTCACCTATGTTCCTCAGTCTGTCCGTTCTCAGGTGCTCCAGTGGGCTCAATCCTCCCGCTGGTCCTGCCACCCTGGGTTTCCTCGGACCCTCAATCTCCTCAAAAGGCACTACTGGTGGCCTTCCATGGCTAAAGATGTTAAAGGATTTGTGGCAGCCTGCCTGGTCTGTTCCTGTGGGAAGAAGTCTCACTGCCCTCCTGCGGGTCTCCTCCGCCCGTTGCTGGTTCCCTCACGTCCTTGGTCCCACATTGCCCTGGATTTTGTGACTGGACTTCCCCCTTCTGATGGTAACACTGTCATATTAACCATTATTGATCGCTTCTCAAAATCTGTGCACTTTGTGCCTTTAACCAAGCTACCCACAGCCTCAGAGACTGCCCAACTTTTGGTGCTGCATGTATTCCGCCTTCATGGGATTCTCAGCGATGTGGGACCGGGGTCCCCAGTTCACTGCAGGAGTGTGGCGGTCTTTTTGTCGGGCTATTGGGGCATCAGAGAGTCTGTCATCCGGGTTCCACCCCCAGACCAACGGGCAAACGGAACGAGCCAACCAACACCTAGAGTCCACCCTGAGGTGTGTCACTGCTGCCAACCCATCCTCCTGGAGCACCTACCTACCTTGGGTTGAGTATGCCCACAATTCCCAGACCTGTGCAGCCACAGGGGTGTCTCCTTTTGAGGCATCTGTGGGCTATCTTCCCCCTTTGTTTCCTGCAGAGGAGGAGGAGATTGCTGTCCCATCACTCATGCACCATCTACGCCGCTGTCGGCGGGTGTGGAACCAGACCCGCAGGATACTGCTGCGCTCTACCCGTGACAACGAGCAACGGGTCAACTGTCACCGTTTTGAGGCCCCCCAGTACACCGAGGGACAGCTGGTCATGCTGTCCACTAAGACTGTTCCTCTTCGGACAGAGTCCCGTAAGCTCTCCCCTGCTTTCATTGGTCCCTTCCCGGTCCAAAAGTTCGTAAATCCAGTCGCAGTGAGGCTCTCCCTCCCGGCCTCCATGCGGATCCATCCAGTATTTCATGTCTCCCAAATTAAACCTCACCTCACCAGTCCTCTTCAACCAGCAGCCAGACCGCATCCTCCTCCCCTTCTCGTTGACGACGCACCAGCCTACACTGTCAACAGGCTCTTGGATGTCCGTCGGCGTGGGCATGGGTTCTAGTATCTGGAGGACTGGCGGGGTTACGGCCCAGAGGAGCGCTCTTGGGTTCCCCGGTCGGCCATCTTGGATCCTCAGCTGGTGAGAGATTTCCACGCACAATTTACTGACAAACCGGGCCATCCGCCGAGAGGCAGTCACTGAGGGGGGGGGGGGGTACTGTTAGGGTTTTTTGCTGTCTTTTTTTTTCTTTCAGGCAGCAGCAGGTGGGGTGGAGTTCAGCAGATGATTCACACCGGATGGTGATCCTGTGATTACCCACCAGTACTTAACACCTGCATCTGGCCTTTGTTATTCACCTGGCTTTTTTCCTGTTTCGACAGAGGCGCTTCCTCCCTGTGGCTGCTGCTCCCCTGGCGTGCCTTCCTCCACAGCAAGTGGCTGGATCTCCTCAAGAAGGACGTTTTGAGTTTGAGTAGTTTTGAGTAGTCTTTTACGAGTTCCTCTGACATCTAGTCTGCTTTCTACTTGTTCCTGTTCAAAAGAACAATTGAACTACTGTGAATTTCACAGATGCAAAACAAAACAACTTACCTGTGTGCAAAAGCTGAAAAGAATGTTTTTACTTAGCTTTGACAGGCCTGCTTTAAATGCATGTAATACTGCTGTGTGTTTGTATTTTAGACAGCCCCTATAAAGGAGAGGTTCTGCTTCTCAGGATGTTGACACCCTATAATACAAGACCACTTCCTGTTATGCAACAAATACACTTTATGATTCAATGTTGAGCTAATGCCACAGCCACAAAAAGACATTTCTCCCAGCTGCTAGACGGCAAGCCTTATCTGGACATGGAGGACAGTCTCCTCATGGAGGACAGTGATATGCAAAGCAGTTTGACATTTACCAATGTCAAACTGCTGACAGTCGGCCAGGTAGAGGAGGAGAAGAAGATCCATCAGAAGGAGGTTCCATGGTGTAATGTTTAGCAAACTGGACTATGACTCCAGTGATCTGAGTTCAAATCTCAGTGGAACCTTTTGTTTGGACAGTAATACTGGTGTCCTTTCTACTTTCTCTTCTTGCAGGGCTCACTTTGCAGATTTCCAGTCAGCATGTTGTAACTGAATAACTATCAGAGTGTATCAGAAGGAGTAGTTACATAAAATAGAATTTAAATCTCTCTCCTAAATGACACCTTAAACTGGGATTAATAATGAGCATGAGTAGTATGCCAGATCAACGCACGCAAAGCTCCCGGTCCTGACAACATACCTGGCCGTGTGCTCAGAGACTGTGCTGAGGAGCTCGCTGAGGTGTTTACAGACATCTTCAACATCTCACTGAGCCAGGCTGTTGTCCCCACCTGCTTCAAAGCCACCACGATCATCCCTGTGCCGAAGAAGTCCACCCCCGCCTGCTTCAATGACTACCGTCCAGTAGCACTCACACCCATCATCATGAAGTGCTTTGAACGGTTAGTCATGAAACACATCAAGACGGCCCTTCCTCCCTCTCTGGACCCCTTCCAGTTTGCATATCGGCCCAACCGGTCAACCAGTGATGCTGTTTCCACAGCACTCCACACAGCTCTCACCCACCTGGAAAATAAAGACTCATACGTTCGAATGCTGTTCATAGACTTCAGCTCAGCATTCAACACCACCATCCCACAGCAGCTCATCAACAAACTGGACCAGCTGGGGCTGAACTCCTTGCTGTGCAACTGGCTGCTGGACTTCCTCACCGGGAGACCTCAGACAGTACGGGTCGGCAGAAACACATCCAGCACCATCATAATGAACACCGGGGCTCCCCAAGGATGTGTGCTGAGCCCCCTCCTCTTCACTCTGCTGACCCATGACTGCACGCCAACACACAACACCAACATCTTTGTGAAGTTTGCGGACGACACAACTGTGGTGGGTCTCATCTCCGGTGGAGATGAAACATACTACAGGAATGAGGTGCACCTTCTGGCCGGGTGGTGCAGAGACCACAGCCTCTCCCTGAATGTGGAGAAGACAAAGGAGATGGTTGTGGACTACAGGAGAGCACAGAGTCAGCACACCCCTCTGACCATCGACGGTGCTGCTGTGGAGCAGGTGAGCAGCACCAAGTTCCTGGGTGTGCACATCACTGAGGACCTCTCCTGGACTAACAACACTGCATCCCTGACCAAGAAGGCACAGCAGCGCCTCTACTTCCTCCGCAAGCTCAAAAGAGCCAGAGCCCCTCCCTCCATCCTGTGCACCTTCTACAGAGGGGCTGTTGAGAGCATCCTGTCCAGCTGCATCACTGTGTGGTACGGAGCCTGCACCGCCACCTGCAGGAAGACGCTTCATCGCATAGTGAGAGCAGCTGAGAGGATCACCGGCGTCCCTCTCCCCTCCCTCCAAGACCTCTACGACAGCCGTCTCACCCGAAAGGCCCTCCGCATCACAGGAGACCCCACCCACCCTTCACACCGCTTCTTCAGTCTGCTGCCATCAGGAAAGAGACTGCGCAGCCTCCGGGCCAGGACCAGCAGACTGAGGGACAGCTTCATCCACCAGGCTGTCAGGAAGCTGAACTCTCTCCCTGCTGTGCCCCACTTTCTCCCCCTTCCCTGACACCACCCCCCACCCCCTACCCCTACCACCATCCCCTCACCCCTACCACCACCCAAGATAGGAACTCTTTGTACCAGCCACTTTACCAAAGGAACTCTGTGCACCAGTCACTTTTTACCCTGTCATGTCACAGCAGTCTCATATAAGCTGCTATAACTTAAACTATTCCTGGACTGTTACATTATGCCAACTGCACTGACTTGCACCATTGCATCTTTTGCACTCTCATACCAGTCTCAATAAGCTGTTATAAGTTAAACCATTCCTGTTTATATTATGCCAACTGCACTGACTTGCACTATACATCTTTTGCACTCTTACTGCATTGTGCCTTCATTATGTGCCTTGTATTTTGTGTGTGCCTCATTGTAGGTACATTTTTTTACACTTTATATTTATCTTTAGTTTTTAGTTACATGTTATATGTTGCGGAGTGAAGAGTAACGCAATTTCGATTCTCTGTATGTTCAGCACATATAGCAGAGTTGACAATAAAGCTGACTTGACTTGACTTGATATATAAGATGCTTCAAACCAGACCTGGTAACAATCGCTATATTGAGACAACACATTATGGAATAATCTACAGTTTACAGTTGACAAAGCTGTCAGTGATCGCGTGCCCGAAGTACTCATGGTGCAGTCAACGCAGCGGCAGCAAGCGGGACTCAGCAATCATGGCCTTCGCTCCACCAGGGCAACAGACATCAATGCAGGTAAGAATTGGTAACTTTCTTTTCTATCGAACGATTCTTTCTGAATTCGACCTCAGTAATAAACAGACCTGTCATTTATGTAACATGAACAAAGGAAAGACGCTTTTATACTGCACAGGATGATAATGCTGCATGTTGCTAGCTTAAACTGTCTTGTCTTTGCCAGTTTTATCCATGTACTTAAGCTTCCCCTTCGATAACTGGTGATACAGCTAATTTTAGTTTTCTGAAATGTCTTTGTTTTTAACATCTGTGTTTCAGTCATCGGTGATTGCAGCTGCACAGACCCTTATCAATGTACTGACACAGAATGTATCTCAGGGGCAGCAAGAGCATGGAAGACAACTGGAACAAGCTTCTCCTTCTGTAGAACAAGAGATGGCCAGGTTTTAGATTTTAATGCAGTCTCATTTTCTATGTTAATTAAAAGTATTTTGAATTGTACATGTGTTACTGTGTAAGTATATGCAATATTCATATTTTATTTTTTATTTTAAAATGATTCAGATCTTTCCCTGGATTTTTCATACAAAAAAGTTCATTCGGAAAAGGAAAGATTCCAAAGGGCTGTGGTACATTATCTACCAAAGCTTGGAAGCCATTTACTTTCTACAAATGCCTGCTAAACCTAAATGCAGAGACTACCCCAAACCCATCAGAAGAGTTTGAACTTACCCTGGCAGGACTTGGAAAAAGGCATCTCACCATGTCAAAGGATTTAAGCCATGAGGGGGTATTGCAGTAATCAAATATAATTGTTACAAATTTAAATTATAATTGACAGATGATACCTTATGTAATTGTAAATGTCTTAGTTTGACAGACATACTCCAACATGAATACCCAAAGATGCACGGGCTAACAGGAGGATGGCTGCTCTATAAGGGTTCAGGTGGAGCAAACCACAACTATAATACATAGCAATGTGTGCGTCTTTGATAATGCCATTCAAGTGCAAAGATACACAAATACAATAATTTTTGTGTTTACAGGTGGCCAGGGGAGGAGGCGACTAATAATGATTCCACCTGATTCTCATGGATACACTGGCTCTCAAATCGCAGTGTTACAGGGGCAGGGAAAAACACTGTGTTTATAGTGCCTTTGCAACATGAATTTGACCTGTCTCCTTTAGCTCCAGATGCCACTGAATTCCAAAATATGCCAAAAGCACAATGCCAGACATGTAGAGTAAGTTTTCCTTTGCAGATTGTGGCTCATCATGTAAATATGGTTATTGATTATAAGTGAAATTGCATTGTTTTGCTCGATTTTCTTTTTTTTCACCCTTTAGCCATGTGACAGTGAAGTGCAGGTGGTTTCTGTGCCTACTCCTGCGGACCATGACACAGAGACCTCTGCTGAAGAGGTACATTGCTTTACACACTGTAACTGGATGAATTGTCTTTGTGAAGAACACTTGCTAAAATTAAAACTGTTCTATCTGTCAGAAATTTCCATGTCCTATTTGCTTCTTCAAGTTCATGCCTCAGTTACTTCAAATCCATGCCAGCACGTGTGGAGAAAGGTATTTCACATAGAGGAAAAATGTGTTTGTGTTACTGGCAATACTTGTCTTCCTTAGGTAAAAAAAATTGAAAGGTACTCTCTGCTGTTCTAGTATGTTAACATTAGTACATGTGCTAATACTAGTTTTGTTTTGTAGTTTTGATTCCTCATCCAAATATCAAGAACAAATATTGTGGAAAGGGGACTTCTGCAATGGCAACGGCAAAAAAAAAAGCTCACCAACAGCAACTTTGACAGTTACCTTTTTTGGGGAGGCAGGAGTGGGCACAGGTGCTCTCAGAAAAGAGTTTCTCACAGGTAAAAAAACAATAGCTCTTACATTCATTGACAGACCAACAAATGGGCATTGATTGGATTGTGGGTGTGTACTCTCTTCTGCTTATGTGTTTATGCTGACACAGACACTGAAACTACTAGGACTATGACCATAAGTGTTTGTAATTGTGTATAGTAATGGTGGCAGGGATCGAGAGCCGTTTCTTTGATGGACCGCCACAGTGTTAATTTTGTTGACTAATCATTTTCGTCATAGTTTTCGTTAACAACCTTTTTTTGCTGATAAAAATGAGACGATAACTAAATAAAAACTAATGCACGGTGCCAAAAACGAAGAGGAAATGTACTGACACTTTCGTCAACGAATAAAAACGAGACGAAATCAGGAGATGGCGGCAGAGAGCCAATCAGAAGTGATCTCTCTGCATAAGGACGTTACCCCGCGATGCTGGAAGAAGGCGTACTCATGCATGGTAACACAACACAGGAGAAGAACAGACACACGGACACGTTTGATGTCATGACAAACAAGACGGTTCAAACCGTGTGGAGCGACTATCAGCTGTAAAAACACAACAAACCTGAAGCGACGTTTGCAGACGAGTCATCTTAACTTCCGTTTAAAGATACACGTGACAAAATCTATAAATGAAGACACCGCTGATGGTTTTACAGCATGCGTCCTTTTTGTAAGTTGTCACTGAAGTGTTTTGCTGTAGTTATGGAGTATTCATGAAGAAGGTCATGACTGAACAGTGTATTCAGGGAGAGCAGCTCACTGTTCACTGGTTCTTTTATGAAAAGGTAATAATTAAATAAAGAGGTGTTTGATTCAAATAACACAAGTTAAAGCTGTGCCTGTTTTTATTGCACTTCAAACCTTAAATATTTCATGAAAAAATATATATCGAAGAATTTTAGTCGACTAAATCCACGGCAGATTTAGTCGACTAAAATTCTTTGATATTTAGTCGACTAAAACTAGACTAAAAGTTAAAACATGTTGATGACTAAAATGTGACTAAAATCAAATGGCATTTTAGTCAGACTAAAATAAAAACTAAATCAGAAATTGCTGCCAAAATTAACACTGCCGCCACATCAGAGCAGCCTTGCACAAGGTCCTTTTCCTTGACTTTCTTCACTTTTAGGTTGCGATGTCAACTGAAGATTCAATCAGGGACTTAACTGCTGAAATCTTAAACTGTGGATACACTGGTGTGATCTCCATTCAAAGTAAGGATTCCATTGTTCGGTATGTTCTAATGTGTATTTGTGTATGAAGGCACTGGTGTAGTTAATAGGTACATGAGTAAGATTGTGTACTCTCTACTGTTTTAGTGCCATCATACTTAACGCCGTGCTGAGGTTGCAGCCTATGATGGAACTACAAGAAGGCTTGAAGCTGTACAACCTTCTTTCACTGACGAGACAGTACCTAGATATCTGCCAGCCCGTTTGTTACCATGGAAGACAGAAAAGTAAAGACAAACATGAGTTACTATAATTATGAACAAGAAAAACTATCTAGAAATGTATAAAACTTAAAAGCTGATACCTGTATTTTCTCTCGTCCTAGGTCAGTGCTGAGTTCGTCTTGGCTTCCATTCAGCCACAACTGAGTGAGAAAGATTCTACTAAGCATCAGATGGAGCTGAAGATAATTAACTTTTTTGCAAGACTTCCTGTATGAGGCTGAAGGTATTTCTTATAGTTCAATTTTGTTTATATAGCATCTTTTACAATCAAAGTGGTCTCTTGAGTGCTTTACAGGAAGTAAGGACAGTGGTAAGGAAAAACTCCCTTTTAACAGGAAGAAAGCTTGAGCATGACCAGGCTCACAAGGGAGATCAGCCCTTCTTTGTTTATATTAAAAACTACTTAGATGTAATTAAAAAACACATTGTAATGTAACACTTATTTTCATATTTACTCCATAGATGGAGGACTGGCTCATCAAGATGACATTGATGGCCAACCCGTCTTCACCCCTGCTAAGTTTTTACAGTGGATCACAGGGCAGGTATCATGTTCCGCTTCTTCCATCAGAGAAGAAGGATTTCGCACTTATTGTAAAGTTTAATCATGACTGTGAGGCAGATTATGGAAAGCACAACGTCTGATACTCCTGTGAAACGCATGAAGTGTTATTCCGACTTCAAAAAGCTTCTCATTGAGGCTTTTTATTTGGGCCAGGAATTTGCCAATGTATTAATAGCCACTGTAAACTGAATTTGTCTTTCAAAGGTTAAACTACAACCTTATTGTGACAGAGCTCAGGAGGGGAGGGGAAAAGGGTGCTAACAACGCCACCCAGGGAGGCGAGGGCCTCAACCCAGGAAATGAAAACAAGGGCACACAGGTTTGACTCACACATAGGGCAAGGGTCAGGTACCATAAAAGAAGATTTATTTAATTACAAAACGAGTAGGATCCATATACCGTGTTTAAAATTAGTTATAAAATACGTTGCCAGTTCAGTAGGTGAGATGGGTTGGGATGGCCCTGCAAAATAAATAAAATAAAAAAATACTGACAAGACTGAGGCTCACCAGGGCAGAGGGACAAACCAAGAGGAATAAAACTACACCTGTGACACTACACTCCAAACGAAAACCCATGAAGAACACCCACCGCCAGGGAAGGGGAACCACCACCACTGGGCCACAGCTCCTGTACAGCAACAAAAGAAAATTAATCACAGACCACAGGGACCCAACCACATCAACATGGCAACATAGGAACACCCATCCATCCACACACACACACACCAAAACAACAAAAACCCACAACACAACTTTGAATATCAAAAAGGAAAAAAAATAAATATATAAATAAATATATATATTTTATAAATAAATAAAAATAACCCAATAAACCAACCCTATAACCCAGAGATAACCAAATCAAAAGACACTAAATACAAAATCTATCACAACAAAAATATAACCTAATACAATACAAAGAAAACCAAATAATAGGCACAGGCCTATCAACTAATCAAAACAGTCAGAATACCCAAACCACAAAATTAACTCCACACAGAGATCCAAACGCCCAGCACCACAAATGCATGCAGGGGGGAATGCGTCTGTGTTCAACCTGCTGGCCCAGATTCCACAAGCGAAGACCAAAAATCCTGCGAATATAAATAAGTACCTGGACCAGAACAGCAACACCCGCCGGTGCAAGGATGAGACAGGTGTAGGAAACTCCCCACCACACTATGCAGCCACGCTGTACAGCCACACTGATTCCAGGTAAACCGATCCCGGCGCCACCACTGCTGCAGATCAGAGAGCAGTGTCAGCACAGGGAGATCTAATTTAATTACAGGGATGTGGCATCTTACCGTGCCAAAGCCACAGGTGGAATCAAGGTAACAGAGGACCTCAGCCCCGCCGCACACACGCCGCCACCGCGCTCGCTGCAAAAGTCATGCGGTATTGCTTTCAGTTCACCCTGGTACACAGGCACAACAAACCAAGCCTACCTGGATGCACAGACACCACGGCCCCACGTTCACCGCAGCAGGCTACCGCTGTAAGTTTCTGCCGCACAGGAGGAAGGAGAGAGAGACAGGCGCGCAGCCAGCTGCCTGCTTAAATAGCTACAGCACCACCCCGCAATCAGCACGCAGGCTGGGAGGAGATAACTCACCTGGCCACATCATGTTAATTTTTACTCAGATGTTCATTTTCAATGTTTCAATGCAACTGTTTTAGTCTTTTGTTCTGATTAAAATAGGCATGCATGTCTAATCCCATTTTCCCAAGACATTGCAATATGTCCAAATAGGGACACTAACACAACAGGTTTGTTGAGTTTTATTCAGTAACAGAGTATCTTACATATAAATGATACATCATGGTGTAGTTTTAATATTAACTGTAACATTACAAGTAATGTAATTGTAATTGTCACAACAAGTACAATAAAGTGGTTGTGATAACAAAAAGATTGATTGAGACATGGTGCATTCAGGGACATCCCACTGACCACAGATAAGATGTTACTGTTGCTGCTGAGAAGTTTGATTATGACTGCAGTGCAGCTTTTTAGCATTACAATGTCTGTTATCCTATTGTGTCAGTTTTATTGCATTCCGGAAGTGTTATTTTATTGTGAACACTTGAAATACACTATCATATATCTATATCACTATATCACATTTACTTGCCTAAAACACCGGGTTAAGCACATAGTTCAGTACATCAAAATAAACGTCTCGGCCGTTAGAGTGTGATGGTCTTGTAACATCAATACTTGCCCTAAGGCCTGCCATATCCTGCTCACTGAGCAGACATTCAACAGGTGGAAGAATCACTCCAGTACTTGCAGCTTCCAGATCACGGCCAACATTGAAGTCGACAAATGCATCCTCCATTTCCTAGTTAGTTACGTAAGTTACGTAAACAGATTTCAAAAATTGAAAACAAACATTATAATTGTTTAAAAAGAAAACTACCTCTGACAGGTCTGGAGAGTCGACAGGATGCTGGAGGAGTCCTAGAGTCCAGAGTTGTTGTGGGGATAGATTTTGTTCGGTTCTGAGAGGGTGATTGTCCCAACCCACCCTGAAGACATCAAGATCCCTCTGCAGACATGGGAGAAATGTATGCTGGGCACAGAACAGGTGGATGCTGTCTGAAGGAGCTAGAATGCCTTCGTACTCGAGACTGTGAAGAATCTCATAGTACACATTTGAAACAGCCATCCAAACGTCTCTCCACAAAAGCTCTATTCTGTCAAATGAAAACAACAAATTACCCTGAAATATACTAATAAATATGTGAAGTTATCAATTCTCATAAATTTAATTTAAAAATATACAAATGTACAAAATATACCTTTGATTGTGAACACTCTTTCCTGACAGGAAGCTTCCTCTTCTGCAGCCCCTGACAGTGAACATGCATGCGTGCAATGCATGAGGCAAATGGTGGTCACACCAGATACTGACTGGTTCTGAGTCCCCAGACCGCCAATAAAGCAGAAACAAAATGCACATTTCAGGGTGGCCTTTTATTGTGGGCAGTTTGAGGTACACCTGTGCACTAATCATGATGTCAGATCAGCATCTTGATGTGGCACACCTGTGAGGTGGGATGGATTATCTCAGCAAAGCAGAAGTGCTCACTATCACACATTTAGACAGATTTGTGAACAATGTTTGAGAGGAATGGTAATATTGTGTATCTGGAATGAAGTTTAGATCTTCAAGTCCATCTCATGAAACATGGGAGCAAAAACAAAAGTGTTGCGTTTATATTTTTGTTGAGTGTATATGCATATATATATATATATATATATATATATATATATATATATATATATATATATATATATATATATATATATATATGTGTGTGTGTGTGTGTGTGTGTGTGTGTGTGTGTGTGTGTGTGTGTGTGTGTTAAGATAACCAGACCATATCTAATGGGAAATTTAAAAAATCAAAACATGCATGTAAAAATCAGTTTCAAAGTATCTGGCTCCATTCATTTGGTGTTATCAAACAAAGGTATTACAAATATGAGGTAGAACTAATCATCCTTGCAAATGTACTGTATACATCTAAATATCATATAAACATAAACATATTATAATAAATGTATTGCCCACCTGATGAGTTTATGGTTTGTGTCGACATGTATCAAGTGCAGAGGACCTTGAACAGAATATGCCCTTCTTGCAACACATCCCATCCTTGTCATTCTTGAAAAAACACCAACACTGTCCACACGATGCATGGATGACACTCTGTTCCACTGGACACGGTGGCCCATGCCATGCAGGATTCCTTTTATCAGTCTGTATCCTACGTGTGGTGTCCTGGCTTTCACTGATCTCACCAAATTATCTAGCTGATCATCGGTTACATTACTGTACATCTGCATTATGAAAAGGCCATTCTCTTGCATCCGCCGTTTCACAGGTCGCTGCAATGCGTGACACTGGTAGTGACATTTCTATCAAAGTTTCAAGTTGATGACATATCATATTTTGGCCGGCCACTTTCTCCATGACACATTTCAACCTGACAAGATGTCAGAATACAGTTGTGCTCCACGTTGACATGTGTTGACAGCACAGTCAAAGCTTGGAAGACATCCTGTGGAATCTCAACCTGTTGAGATAATGCCCTTAAAAAAGGCCTACTGGTTGATGATAAACTGCAAATAACCTACATCGAGGGGCGGTCTTTGCATGGCCTGGGTCAATCTGGTGAGTAGTCTCTGAAGAAACTCAATTTTTAGTTGCTCCTAAAAATACAACATCACTTTTATTGTAAGGCTTAACATGAATTACACGCAATTGTTTTTATTCCTCCATCCATTATCTAATAACCTGCTTCGTCCTGCAGTTCTATGGGTGAGACGCGGTGTACAACCTGGACAGGTCACCCGTCCATTGCAGGGCAACACACAGACAGACAAACCAGTTATCGAAAGGGAAGCTTAAAAAAATAGGTTATTAGCTATTAGCGCAAGACAGTTTAAGCTAGCAACATGCGTCATTATCATCCTGTGCAGTATAAAAGCGTCTTTCCTTTGTTCATGTTACATAAATGACAGGTCTGTTTATTACTGAGGTCGAATTCAGAAAGAATCTTTCGAAAGAAAAGAAATAGTTACCAATTCTTACCTGCATTGATGTCTGTTGCCCTGGTGGAGCGGAGGCCATGATTGGCGAGTCAACTGTAATCTGTAGATTATTCCATAATGTGTTGACTCAATATAGTGATTGTTACCGTGTCAATGTTTTGCAAAAATCAGGTCAAAACCTCAAAGGTGAAAAAAGGAGAGGCGAAAGTGAAAAAAAGATTTGAACCTGAAGAAACAAGATGTGAAACTGTAAAAAATTAAGGTTTTAATATGAAAACAAAAAATCTGAAACTGAAAAAATAAAATGGTAAATATGAAAATAATTATTGAAATGAAACCTGAAAATAAAGAATTTATTCAAAAGAATTTCAAAGTTGATTAAAAAAAATGTTTGAACTGAAAAAAATCAACATCAAAACATACATTTTCAGTTCAAGTTTGTGTTTGAATGAATTTTATTTTTTCAGGTGAACAAAACTTATGACCCCGATTTGGCTCCATACAGTTCTGCTGTGACAATGCTCTTCCTCAGCCAGTAACTTGCAGAACAGAAAGTCTTCCAAAAGATCTCCTTTCCAGGGATAGCACACCAAAACTATCAACTGAGAAGCATTGGAGATGCTCTGCTCTGTCGATTCATCCAACTGAAAGGAAAATTTCTTACATGATTGCAGTCTATCCAGCAGCTGTGCCTGAATGTCAGCTGAGAGACCTTCTCTTCTCCTCCTCACCATGTCATTTGAAAAAGGTTACATTTTCAGTTTATTAGCTCCCTGAAGGACAGCACCACAGGAAGTGGCACTTTGACTCTGGTGAGACATGAACCCACAACTTTTGAATCACTTCTCCTGTGTTTAACTAGAAGTCCAATGCGCTATCCATTGTGCCACAGAGCCACAAAGCTGTCAATTTTTTGTCCTTTTTTGTGGCCTTCAATGTTTGTCAAAGTTGTGACCTTGTTCAAGTTTTGCAGTGTGTTTTCGCTCAAAGCCATGAAGACATATTAATCAAATGGATGAGATGGCCGAGTGGTTAAGATGGGCTGCTAAACTCTGCACGCATGGGTTCAAATCCCATTCTCGTCGTGTTGTATTTTAAGTTCAACGTCCTGACATTGCCAGTAAAAACTATGGACGTCACCCGTTTGTTTCTGAAGCTCGGTGGGAGGCTGAAGATGATGTCTGAGACCGCCACCTCTGTTAAGGGATGGTTTTTCCAGCTTAACATAGATGCTTCCTTGACTCCTCTTTCAAACCACCTTTACTCTCTGTCTAAAATGTGAACATTGTTGTCCTCAAAGGAGTGTCGTTTCTCTTTGAGGTGGAGGTGAACAGCTGAGTCTTGTCCTGAGGAGGTGGCTCTCCTGTGCTGAGCCATTCTTCTGTGGAGTGGTTGTTTAGTATCTCCAATGTACAGAACAGAGCATTTCTCACTGAACTGGACTGCATATATGACATTGCTGCGTTTCTCCCTGTGAGTTGTATCCTTTGGCTGTACCAGTTTCTCAGGGTCTCAGGGTTGTCCTCCAGTGGAGACTGCAACCTTAACATAGCACCTTGGACTGCTCGGCCATCCTGACATAAACAGCCCATTGTCAACAACAAATGTGAAACAGCTCCAGAATGAACACTGAATAAGCTGTAGCATTCCAGAATAGACATCCGTATTTCAGAATAATAGGCAGAATTCCAGAATAACATTCAGTATTCTATAAGAATCTCAACGATCAAGAGGAATATAAACTGAAGCGTATCAAACAAAGTTATTATGAAAATGGGCCCTGAGCGAAAAAAATATTAGCCTGGAGGCTAAGAAAACAACAGTCTGAAAGAGCTATTTATAAAGTAAAAGATCCAGTCACCAATCAGTTGTGCTCTAAGCCGGAAGAAATACATAGGATATTTGAAACATATTACAGGAACCTATACTCCCAACCCAAATTAGCAGACCCCGCAACAGTTAAGTATTTTTTGGACTCCCTAGATTTGCCATCACTTGGCACAATACAAAACAAACAGATAACTGCAGATATAACAATAGCAGAGCTTATTAAGACTATTTCTAACCTGAAATCAAACAAAGCAGCTGGGGGAGATGGACTACCTACAGAGTGGTACAAGGTTTTTAGGGACCCTTTGACCCCATTGTTATTAAATTGTTTTAATTACGTGCTAAAAGGGGGCGAGACCCCACCATCTTGGAAACAAGCTATAATATAGGTGATTCCGAAACCAGGAAAAGATAAGTTGGTGTGCAGTTCGTATAGACCTATTTCTGTGTTAAATGCAGACTATAAAATTTTCACCTCAATTATCGTCAGTAGGCTGGAAAGGATTATCCCTGACCTGATCGACACTGACCAGACGGGATTTGTTAAGAACAGACGCACCCAAGATAACGTCAGGCGAGCAATACATTTGATAGATATTATTAACCGACGTAATATAAAATTTTTAGCAATCAGCTTCGATGCAGAAAAAGCCTTCTACTCCGTGCGGTGAGAATTTTTATATTTGGTGCTACAACGCTTTGGCTTCCATGATACAGTTATAGGATGTTTTAAATCCATCTATGATTCACCAGTGGCTCTGGTTAAAATAAATGGCAGTCTTTCAGATACAATCTTTTTGGAACGGGGATGCCGTCAGGGCTGCCCATTGAGCCCTATTCTATTTGCTCTATTTATAGAGCCACTTGCTCAAAACATTAGAGACGATCCAGATATTACGGGAATTACATTTAAGGGAAGAGAATATAAGACATGACGCGGATGATATACTAGTGACTTTGTCTGACCCGGACACTAGTCTCCCGAAATTGATGTCCTGCCTTGACCTATATGGTCTCGATTCAGGATACAAACTGAATATAGAAAAAACTCAGACCCTCTGCTTTAACTACTCACCTCAGGAAAATATACGTAAAACCTTTAAATTTAAAAGGAAAACTAGAATTTTGAAATACTTAGGCGTTAATATTCCTAAATCCCTTGAAGATTTATATGATGAAAATTATGGTATCATCACAAATAAAATTAAAAGTGATTTGGACAGATGGATTCCCCTAACTCTTGATTTGTACAACCGAATAGAAACTATAAAGATGATTATTCTACCTCAACTGCTATTTCTTTTCCAATCGCTACCCGTGGTAGTACCATCTAAACAGTTCGACAATGGAACCGGATTATCTCTCGGTTTATATGGCAGAACAGGAAGCCAAGGGTACACTATAAGACATTGCACCTGCCAAAAGATAAAGGAGGGATGTCACTCCCATGTTTGGAGGACTATTACGAAGCAGCTCAACTGCAGTATGTGGTCTTCTGGTGCAGGGAGGACTATGATGCAGGGTGGAAGGAACTAGAGCTGAACCAGCTAGATATCCCACTTCAATCTCTCCTGGGAGATAAAACCCTCAAGACTACATACTCAAGTAAATTAAGCGACTTTACTAAAATTCCCCTTAATATCTGGTTCAAGGAGGTCTGTAATTCGCACCTGGAGAGGAAAGCACGATTGTTATGATGGGTGGAGTATGACAGAGATTTCAAACCAGCTCAGCTTGATTTGAGATTTAAGGAACTGACACGGAAAGGTATTACTTCCAGAATATACCTTTGCTTACAACTACATAAAAATATTTCAACATCATATATTAAATGTACTTGGGAGAAAGACGCAAACATAACCTTGACAGAAGACGACTGGGTAAACATCTGTGAAATAAACTCCTCCACCACCAGTTCAGGGCAATGGAGGGAATTTGCATGGAAGATTTTTTACCACCCCAAAAAGAAAATATCTACAGGGTGGTGGTGCAGAATCTGGGCATTGCTGGAGACAATGTAATAATGTAATGGCTGACCACTATCACATCTTTTGGGGCTGCCCAGTTATTCAACCTTTCTGGCTGGCCATAGTTAAGGAAATAAATTCAATTCTTGGTTTTGTCAGTGATTATAATTTTCATTCTGTATACCGGCTGACCTCAACTCACGAGATAAGTATCTTCTTAAGATATTACTGACAGCTGGCAAGAAATCTATTACAAGGAGATGGCTTAAAAAGGAGCCACCGACGGTGGGGGAGTGGTCAGCCACAGTAGAGGAAATATATGAGATGGAGTTGTTGACTTTCTCTCTGAGATTGAACCGTTGTAAAGCCCAGAAGTACTGGTCGAGATGGCTTCTTTATGTAAAAAAGGATACAATATAGGGATGCTTTTAGTTGTAATTTTCTTTTTCTTGTAACCCTCATTATACAGAGCAATACCAGTGTATGTTTCTTTCATTTCTGATGCACATTTACCCAGTGACCTGATTGTTCAAATTGTTTCAAAACTTTACCTGTTTTTGTAAAACTCTAAAACTGTGTTTAAAAATAAAGTTTTAAAAAAATACATTCAGTATTCTGGAACAGAAGTCAGCAAGACAGCATTCTGGAATGAAAAGCATTCCAGAATGAAAGAAAGCATTCCCAAATGAAAGGCAGAAATCTAGAAGAAGAGGCAGCATTCAGGAATAGACATCCATCCACCTATTCCAGAATGATAGGCAGAATTCCGGAATGGTAGACAAAATTCTGGAATTAAACCCCTAACCTGACAGCGGCCTGTGATGTCATCCAATTGGAGCCAGAGAATGACCCTCCTTGAGAGCAACAGTGGCAAGAAACAACAGGAAGAACCCCTGAAAGTTTTGTGTAATGTCTCAGCTGCTACCTTTAATATTATCATAACAGATGAAATCATTCAATTGGATTCTGTGGTCTGGGTTAGATTCTCAGTCAGTGTTTAAAATGAAAACGTATTTCTCCTCCAGAGGAGGTAAACTTAACTGTCAGGAGTGGGATTTGAACAAACGCCTCCAGTGGAGACTGCGACCTGAATGCCAGCTGGCGAAGGATCGTCCGTACAATGTTGGAAAATGTTGGACACAAGAGCCAATCACCAGCCTTCAAGCGATGTAGATGCGCCAATCAGCTAGCAGATTTCTTCCCCACTGTCCAACTTTTCCAACATTTGACCAATCACGGTGGAGAAATGTTGGAGCAGAGATTCAGTGGGGTGCATACAGGTCGCCATTCAATCTGAGACAGCTAGCGAGAAAAACAGTCGGTACGGTAATTAAACATTTACTACAGTGCCGTGTGACACTATTTCAGGTTTGTATGTCATGTAAACACTGTACTGTGTTGACTTTAATATAATTGTTGAGTTACGACTACAGTTGTTTTTGCCACTCGGCGATACTAATGTTATTTAAGGTGCAGTGTTTAAACACCAAACCTGAGAATCAAAGTATTTCCACCCACGTTTATTCCAGATTCGATAGAAATATGGAGAATATCTATGAACACCGCTTTCAGATGTTAACCACTGCAGTACTGTTAGCCTCTACCATCTTTGCTTATCTAAACACAGTTTTCTTTCACGTAAACAGAGTTTTAATTTACGTCAAATGTTGAGCTAACTTAATAAAACATTAATCAATCAATGATATCTGTTGTATGAAAACACCACACTGCCTTTGTGATGTTGTACTTTCCCTTCTGTTTTATTGGGAGCAAGACTATTGTGCTGATTACGTAATTTAGTGTTGATACATGTTAAAATAATTACCAGAGAAACATAGCGAGATATCAAATATATTGTAAGATTTTCTATAACAAGTCACTAATATACATCTTGGTCAAGTTGCTTGATGAGATTTTTATTATTACAGCACAATATCTGTTCACACACTATAATATTAGTCTTTGTTTTTATGCATTTATAAATGTTAATGTACATTTATCATCCTTAGCTTATCATCATCTACCCTCAAAATAGTTGTTTTTTATGGATTCGTACAAAATACAATCATGACATAATTTACATCAGATTTGTACTGTCGTTTTTAGATTGAAAAATGTCCCATGCACGTTCATGGACAGATGTCCTTGTTTGGCCAGTTGAGGAGCTGTGTATGTGGATTTCATACTCAGACGGTAAACTGATCAACTAAAAGCTGCAGCTTGAGTGTGTGAATAACAATATAGACTATTAATGATGTTTCTCCTGTCATGTAATAACAGCAAACTGCAGCAGGCACTGCACAGGAGCCTGCAGGGCAACAGTCCACAGCAGTGGGTGCTGTCCAAGGCACTGTGGAGCAGCAGACCACATCTGCTCAAACATCTGAGCGGGGGTCATCAAGCAGCGGCCACCACTGACTTTGTCAATGGTATGGAGGCCATACTATCCAACCGTCACTGAAGCATACGTGGGGCCAACAAAACAACACATTTATTGACCAAAGTTGTCATTATGGCAGAAAATGAACTACAAAATAAAAGACCTGGCTGAAACCATGAAAGTACCCCTCCCCCCACTAGAAACCAAAAGTCTGAACAAAAATACAGGGAGCAAAAAATCAGTCTAATAAGGGTCCAGAAAACAAAAACTCAGAAAACTGGGTAGAGACCCAGCATGACGAAGTCTGGGGGGGCTCAGAGAGCAACGGCAGGGGAACGTCAGAGACGAGGTTGCAGATCTGGGCGGAAGAACAACAGAGATGGAGATGTGGCCCATCCAGGGTCCGGGTGGAGAAACACCAGAGATGGAGACGCGGACCCTCCAGGGTCCGGGCAGAAGACCAGCGAGGACGAGACGACGGACCCTCCTGGGTCCGGGCAGAAGACCAGCAAAGATGATGGGGCTGACCCACCAGGGTCAGGGCAGAAGGTCGGCAGAGACGAGGAGGCTGACCCACCAAACAAGGAGGCTGACCCTCCAGGGTCAGGGCAGAAGGTTGTCGGAGACGAGGCTGCGGACCCTCTAGGGTCCGGGCAGAAAATCGGCGGAGATGATGGGGCTGACCCACCAGGGTCAGGGCAGAACGCCGAGCCGAACCCAGAGCCGAGGACCCTCCAGGGTCCGGACAGGAAGCCTGAACTGAGGGAGGACCACTGGCGTCGGGACTGGAGATCAGAGGCGAAGGACCACCAGCGTCGGGACGGAAGACCAGAGGCGAAGGACCACCGGGGTCGGGACTGGGACTCGGGAGCGGTGGACCACCGGGGTCGGAACAGGAACTCGGGAGCGGTGGACCATCGGGGTCGGAACAGGAGACAGGAGACGAAAGCCCTCCAGGGTCAAAACTCGAAACAGGAGACGAAAGCCCTCCAGGACTAAAACTTGAAACAGGAGACGGAAGCCCTCCAGGGCCAAAACTCGAAACAGGAGACGGAAGCCCTCCAGGGCCAAAACTCGAAACAGGAGACGGAAGCCCTCCAGGGCCAAAACTGAAAATATGGTATGTGTCTTTTTTGTGCATGTGTAAAAACACCTAAATGCACAGCCTGTATCAATGAAGATCCTACACATTTTCATTTTCTAAACTTTTTCATTCACTTAGGCTGTCGATGACCAAAATGTCCCTGGGTACCAGCATGTGGACAAACTTGCGGAGTACTTGGTGGCTCAGACCTCCCTGTGTCTCAGCAACCAACAGGCAGACACAATTACAGCACTGTGGGGCAGTCTGAACGAAAGTGACAAGCAACGGGTAATTTATACTGCACGGCGTCAGGAGAGACTTTTGAGTGGGCGATTCCGAACAGCGACAAAACCTTCAAAGACTTCTGGTGTGGAGAGCACCACCCGTTGTATGTTAGGTGCAAGTAGTGCACCTGCACAGTGGCTGGACTGCTGCAGATTAGTGGAGAACATTTTCATAAGACTTTGTAATCTCTACCCGAGTGCAGTGAGAAAAAGCAAGGGGACTGTTTCAAGGTGGTCCCTAATTCTGAGGGACTATCATAAGATTCACCAGCTGGTAGTTGCAGGCAACAGAAATACAGCTGGTAGAAGTGAACCAAACCACCCTGATCAAGTGGCATAATAATAGGCAGAAGAAACAGGAGCTTTCTGTGCTCCTCCAGGGCACTGCACTGCCCCCAGCCCTCAGTGAGTCTGCAGAACCACTTCAGTCAGCAAGAGAACAGCCTGTTGAACCCACACTTACACAGCAGGAGCATCACTATCAGCTTCCACAGAGTACAGCAGGTCAGGCAGCCACTAGACAGTGTGCCATCATGCCAAAGGGGCCGGTACAGAGGCTGTTTGCCACTGTTTCAGCACCAGGGCCCCTTCTGATGCCCCCTCTTCCTCAGATCCTCTTACCAGCAGGACCAGTGATAATGCAAGCAGTCCTTCCGGTGCAGGGGGTGCAGACCCCCTCAGGGGAAGCTGAATCTGTTATGAAGAGGCCATATCAGAGAACAGTGCAGGCAAATACATGTAAAATGTGTGGCAATTTTCGCACTGCTGACACTGGACACAGCCAGTACCGAGGCCGAGTATACTGCCCACAAACAGAATCTCTTCCTAAAGAGCAATGGTTGGAGGAAATGAGGAAAAAAAATCCTAAATAAATATTTTGTGTGTAAATATTGAAGTCTTCTTTATTTATTTACAATCTTTATTCTGTTTATGATGTATTTTAATGAGTTAGTGGGTGTTTATTAATGATTTTGAACAACACACTAAAACTTATAAAAGTGATAATGACTTCCCATATTTGGGAGTTTTTCAGTTTTAGGAAATCAAAACCACAAATGTACAAACATATTAATTCAGAATGGTTTATTCACAAGTAAAAATGATGCCAAAAATGGCGGATCAAAACTAGCATTCCTGTGGTCACAGGTTCGAATCCAAGCTGTGGTCCAAAGTAAAATCCAAAAAGTGTCTAATTTGTGTTTCTGAATCTTAGAATACATACATAAAATAGATATATTCACAAAGTTTCCACAACTTTCCTTTCTTTTTTTAATTTTTCCCTTTTTCCCCTTTTTTTCCTCTTCTTTTCTTCTCCCCCCTTCTTCCCCATCTTAGATGGACAAATGAACAGCATGCTGTCCACAAGAAATTTAGAACAGCTCCAGGATGAACACTTAATAAACAATCTGAAATCTTCACTGACACTGATGTGGCCAGACTGAGAGTGTCTCTATGCTATTTCAACAAGTCTTGAGCCAGAGATGAGATCTTTCATCTGCATTCATGGTCACCACATGATGAATCATTCTGACTATTGTGGTGCCTTGAGAATAGGTCCAGTATTCTGGAAGTTAGCATTCCGGAAGGAAAGGCAGAAATCTAGAATTAGCAGTAGCATTCCAGTATAGACATCAATATTCCGGAATGATAGGCAGAATTCCCAAATAACAGCCAGTACACTGGAACAGAGGTCAGTATTCCTGAACAAAAGTCAGCATAATAGAAAATCATTCCAGAATGAAAGTCAAAATTTCAGGAATTTCGGAATGAAAGGCAGAAATCCAGAATAAGTCCAGTATTGTGGAATGGAAGTTAGCAGTCCGGAATGGAAGGCAACATTCCAGGACAAAAGTCGGCATAACCACTGAGAGACTTTTGACTAGTACATTTAAAATGTCATCATATGTCCTAACCAGCAGGGGGAGGACTGATCATAAAACTCTCTGTCTCAGATGTTATTGTCATGTGTTTTTATGGAAGATGACACTGACTGTTGTTTTCTTGCTTCTCTCTGTGAACAGCTTGTAAACTTGTAAGCTTCCCTGAGGGGAAACTCAGGTAATAAATGATGCTGTAACCTCTGGGAATTGATCTGCTGGGTAGGAGTCCACTACATTATCCATCCATCCTCATCCATCCAGCTACACCCTCCCTCTTAACCCCCTGGAGTCAATTGACGCGCCTGCGCGTCTTTTTCGCATGGCCAATTTAAGATGACGTAGCAGCAAGACACAGCGTCGCTGAGTTTCTATTTTAGTTTGTGTTGAAAGTGGGGACTTCTAACTATATAAAGTTTTTTGGAAGTGGACTTTTTTGTCCCCTAATGACACAAAAGGGTAGTAAATTTTAAAACTGCTGCTACACAAAAACTAATAATGCATCAAACTCAATATTTTGGCTAATCTTTGACCTATCCATGACAGATATAAAAATAATGCCTCAGCCACCTAACTTTTGTTTTGTGGAAAATAACTCATTTTTTGTGTTTTCTTCATAAATAATTACTGTGACATCAAGTAATCAAACTGGCATTTAAAGGGTTAAATTCCTCAAAATGATTTAATGTTTGATAGTATTGAACAGGGCTGAAGTTGTTTAACATATTTATGCAGAAAAAGGAAGAAAAAATATTAATCTGTTAATTTTTTATAGCAGTTTTTTGGAAGTGGACTTTTTTTGTCCCCTAATGACACAAAAGGGTAGTAAATTAAAGTGACGCCTGAGGGTTAAGAAACCTTTATTAGTCCCACAATGGGGAAATTGCATTTTTGCAACGGCATACAGACAGCAAGGGATAAGTTAAGAAAAAGATATATACATTATAAAATAGACTACCAATAAAAAGATATATACATTATAAAATAGACTCAATCAAAAAACAGTTTACATATTAACAGTTGTTGCACAGGTGAGTGGAGGTAGAAGTGGTTTATAAGAAAACTGTACATAGTGCATCAAAAACTAAATAAATAATTTATTGTACACTGTGGTGTGTGAGTATTGCACCTATCAGAAGTGTTAGAGAGAGAGTTAGAGTCTGACAGCAGCAGGAAGGAAAGACCTTTTGTATCTCTCTTTCACACACCGAGGGTGGAGCAGTCTGCCACTGAAGTTGCTCTGCAGGGGGTGGGACTCATTGTCCAGCATGGATGTCAGTTTTGCCAGGACCCTCCTGTCACCCACCTCCTGCACTGAGTCCAGAGAGCAGCCCAGGACAGAGCTGGACTTCCTGATGACTCTGTCCAGCTTCTTCCTCTCCCTCTCAGTGATGCTGCTGTTCCAGCAGACCACACCGTACATGATGACCGATGCCACCACAGAGTCATAAAAAGTCTTCAGGAGTGCCCCTTTCACTCCAAAAGACCGCAGTCTCCTCAGCAGGTAGAGCCTGCTCTGGCCCTTCCTGTACAACACAGACGCACTGTCTGTGTTGTGAGTCCAGTCCAGTTTGTTGTTGAGGTGAACACCCAGGTACTTGTAAGAGTCCACCTGCTCAATGTCCATTCCCTGGATGTTCACCAGTGAGGGGGGGGGGGGCCTGAGTGTCGTCTGCGAAAGTCCACCACCATCTCCTTGGTTTTCCCTGCATTGATCAGGAGGTAGTTTCGCTGACACCAGTCTACAAAGTTCTGCGTCAGTCCTCTGTACTCCGCGTCGTCGTCATCACTGATGAGACCAACAATCGCAGTGTCATCAGAGAACTTCTGCAGCACACAGCCATCAGTGTTGTGTCTGAAGTCCGACGTGTAGAGGGTGAAAAGGAAGGGGGCCAGGACAGTCCCCTGAGGGGCACCCGTGCTACAGGTAAACAGGTCAGACACACAGTTATTCTATGTGGGATTCTATGTGTTCTATGTGCACGTCATCACCGTGCGCGGCGTGTGTTACTCGGCGTGTGTTTACTCGGCGTATGTCAAACTCAGGATTGATACTACCTGCATTTTTCACGGATTCTACGAGAAACACGAAATTGGACTGACTTACCCGAGCCATTCTCTGTCAACGGGCCCGCTTTCCGGGCCCTCGTCGGTAAGTCTCCATCTAATAACAACTAAACAAGTCCTCCAATCAAAATCTGCTCTCTCACTGCTGCGGGCTCCTTCTGGAGCCCTGGCGTGTAAGTTGTCCGACCTCCTCTCTGTCATCACGGGTTGCGGAAAAGAAATCCTGTGCATCCCCTGGCATTTTACTGTCACTTTGCTGGCCCGTTTTCTCTCTGCTGTCTCCCTCCCCAGCGTTACTGATGGCCCCACATAGTACATTTGCCGACCTGAAATCGGAACTTCAGTCCCTGGAACGGCTTATCGAGGACCTTCTTCAGCGGCAGGCGTTACTGGGGTCCCAGCTGGCAAATCTAGAACCTCCGGAAAACCGACAGCCCCGGCCAGCGGCTCCGGAAGAATCAGTCGCTGATGCCCCCGGCTTAAACTCAGCTCCCTCCTGGTCGTCCGTTGTGAAGGGGACAAAGAAAAGAAACTCTCTCTACCGCTCTTCGACACATCCAGCGCTAGCAATGAGGATACCCCCCTCTCAAACTTCTTCTCTCCCCTAGCGAGGATTCCCCCAGAGCTAGAACCACCACCTTCCCCTCACACAAGCAGTGCAGCACGGGTCCGAAAGCGCTCGTCTCCAAACCGGGACAGTCTAATTTCAGACTCACTTTCCTCTCTATCTTTCTCACCAGCACCTCCTAAACGCAAACGGCCCCGGTTATCACCGCCACAGACCAAGAGGCAGCCCCGCTCTTCACCTAGTCCGGTGTCTTCACCGCGCTCCCCACAGCAAACCGCTGCGGCCAGAGCTGCTTCCTCCTCTTCGCACCCTCCTGCTCTCGCTGATACACCTGAGCCGGCTAATCACCCAGCGCACCTGCACTCTCCCACCTCGCTAATGACCACGTTTAATTCCAACGCAAAGCTTGCAGTGTACAAAGACAGTCTGGACTCAAACTCCCCTGAGATATTGGTAGTTGGAGACTCAATAATCCGTCATCTAAGCATTCCTGGTGGCATTACCTACTGCCTCTCGGGAGGCAAAACTTCGGATTTTATTGAACTCATCCCAGCTCTCCTTGACATGCATCCATCTGTGCATACGGTGATCTCGCACTCAGGGTGTAATGACGTCATGGCCAGGCAATCCACGAAACTACAATATGAATTAGAATCTCTCGTCTCCACAGTTGAAAGTCTCGGGAGGAGGCGTGTCCTCTCGGGTCCCATCCCTGTTATATCCCATAACCCTGAGCGTTTCAGTCGTCTCTTCAGCTTGCATAACTGGACAAAAAATTTCTGCACTGCCACTGGTATTGGGTTCATTAGTAATTTTGATTCTTTCTGGACTAGACCAGACCTTTTCAAACAGGATGGCATACATCTCAACATAAGTGGTTCCAAAATACTTAATCATAATTTTATTGTTTTTATTGCCTTTAGCCTGGACTGATGGTCAGCACAGCATGATCCGCTGCAGTTTTATGACTCGAGTAGTCTCAGCACCCTATATGATCATGCGGGTCCTGCTGCGGCTGATGCTGTTTCATTCATCCCATCTATAATATCTGAGAGGCAGCCGGCACCGTTGGCCCCTTTTAAAAACTCATGCGAAAAAAACCTCATTAATATAAAAATCACCCCTTCCACCTCCCATGCTGTAAACTCAGCAAATTTCTGTTTACTGAACATAAGATCTATCAGTAATAAATCATTCATCTGCCAGGATTTTATCATGACAAATAAAATTGACTTCCTTGCCATCACAGAATCTTGGCTTGCCCCTGGAGAGCATGCTCCCCTCATTGAGTCAACCCCACCTAACTATTCTTTCTTTCACCAGCCAAGGCTAACAGGTCGGGGTGGAGGGGTTGCTCTTATCCACAGAAACGTTTTTACCTGCTCACCAGTTTCATTTGGCCACTTTGCCACATTTGAATATCTCTCCTTTGTTGTAAGAAACAACCTGCCTTTTTTATGTGTCCTAATCTACAGACCTCCTAAACTAATCTCGGGTTTTATTCAGGATTTTGCACATTTTTTATCAACCATCATGGTCAAATATGACAGGGTAATCATTTTAGGGGATTTTAACATTCACGTTTGTTGTCCTACTTCTTCTCCACTTGCCTCCGACTTCATTAAACTGCTACAATCTTTTCATCTGAACCAGCATGTAAAATCCCCCAGCCACAGCAAAGGTCACATTTTAGATCTGGTGATCTCAAACTGTGTTGACGTAACACAAGTATCCCTAACACCATTTCCTGTCACGGATCACAGCGCAGTGCAGTTCCAAATTTCACTCCTTCCTGACCATAAACCTATCAAAAAAATCCACTCTCGCCCTCTGAGCTCACTCTCTGCCCCGATTTTCTGCCAAGCTTTTATTGAAAATTGGGAATCTGAAAAGGAAAACGGCAGCACAGTTGAGGAGCTGGTTAGTAATTTTAATAGCACCTGCTCCTACATTCTAGACTCCATAGCTCCGGCTAGATGTAAAGTTTTAAAGCCCACAGTCCTGCCTTGGTTAAATGAAGACACAAGGAACATAAGAAGAGATTGCAGGAGAGCTGAGAGGAAATGGAAAAAAGACAGACAAAGCACATCACTGGTCGCCCTAAAACAATTAATGATTAAATATCAACACACTGTAAAAGAAGCTAGAAATACCTATTTCTCTAAAATCATTACAACTAACAGAAACAACCCCAGAATCCTCTTTAAAACAATAAATTCTGTTCTGAGTCCCCCTGCGATTGAGCCTGCTGAACCCTCTCCTGAGAAATGCGGTGAATTTCTTAACTATTTTTTAACTAAAGTCTGTGACATCCGCAAACAATTCCGTTCTGTGTTTGTCGAACCAAAAGATATCTGTTCCACCCCTTTCGCTCTAAAACAGTTTCATGAAATTTCACTCCCCTCACTGGAACGCATTGTTACGCAGTTAAGGCCTACCACCTGCCTCTCAGATTGCATCCCTTCTTGGTTTTTAAAAGATGTACTTCACACGGTTGGTCCCAGTATCCTAGCCATTGTAAATGGTTCTCTCTCCTCTGGCATTGTCCCATCTTCTCTCAAACATGCCATCGTTTGCCCTCTCTTAAAGAAGCCTGTACTCGATCCCGCTGTTCTAAGTAATTACAGACCGATATCTAAGCTACCATTTCTATCAAAAATTCTAGAAAAAGTTGTGGCTTCCCAGTTAACTTCTTTCATGAATAATAATTACATTTTTGAGAAGTTCCAGTCAGGTTTCCGGAGCATGCATAGCACGGAGACGGCACTTGTAAAAGTCTCAAATGACCTTCTGTTGGCGGCTGACTCTGGTCTACACTCAATTTTAATCCTCCTAGACCTCAGCGCCGCATTTGACACTGTGGATCACAATGTTTTAATCAGCCGTTTGAAGTACACTGTTGGAGTCAGTGAAGTGGCACTAGAATGGTTCACCTCATACCTGTCAAACAGGTCCTTTTCTGTGATACTGGGTAACACATCCTCAGTGTCCGCCCCCCTGTCATGTGGTGTGCCCCAGGGATCCATACTGGGTCCTCTTCTCTTCACTATCTACATGCTACCCCTCAGTGATATCCTGCACAGACACAATATTAACTTCCACTGTTATGTGACGACATCCAACTCTATATACCACTCACACCCGGTAGCTCTGATGGCTCACATATCCTGTCCTGTTTAACAGAAATTAAGAACTGGATGTCCAGCAATTTCCTACAGTTAAACGATGCTAAATCAGAAATTATTATCATTACACCTTCCACCCCCAACCCCAGCTATGTTGCCCACCTTTCCACCTGTCTTGGCACCTGGTCTAAAAATATATGCACTGAGGCCCGCAACCTGGGTATCATCTTTGACTCCAGACTTTCTTATGACACTCAAGTTACCAAGGTTGTTCAATCCTGTTTCGCACAGCTAAGGCAATTAAGAAAAATTCGACCATTCCTCTCCCCACCTCTGTTTGAAACAGTTATACATGCACTAATCTCCTCCAGGCTAGACTACTGCAACGCCCTCTACTCTGGTATCAGTAAACATAACATTCACAGACTACAATTAATACAGAATGCCGCTGCAAGGCTTCTCACTCATACAAGGAGAAGTGACCATATAACACCAGTTCTAGCTGCCCTTCACTGGCTCCCTGTGAGTTTTAGAATTGATTTTAAGATTTTACTGATGGTTTTTAAAGCAATAAATGGCCTCGCCCCCTCCTATATGCAGGACCTTTTAACCCCTCACGAGCCTGAACTCCGCCTGAGATCCTCTGGAAAACTCCTCCTATCAGTCCCCACAACCCGGCTAATTACAAAAGGTGACCGCGCATTTGCTGCATATGCGCCCAAAATCTGGAACTCCCTGCCAGAGGAAATCAGGCAGGCTAACTCAGTGACCTCTTTTAAATCTCTTCTTAAAACTCACTTTTATTGTTTAGCGTTTTCATAAACTGGTTCATTTATCCATTCATTTATTGTTTTACTTTATTGCTTGTTAATTGTTTTTATGCTTTATTCTTATTTTTATCATTATTTTGTATTTTATTCTATTTTTAATATTTTAAATTGTTTTACGTCTTATTGACTCACCTTGTGTTTATGAATGTTACTGGATGGTATTTTAACCAAGTTCTGCTGTTCCTGCTTGGATTTTATTGTACAGCACTTTGAAGCTGAGTGTTTAAAAAAGTGCTTTATAAATAAAGTATTATTATTATTATTATTATTATTATTATTATAATAATAATGCATTGGTCTTATATTGCGCTTTTCTGCTCTGTTGGGCAGGCACTCAAAGCGCTTACATTGAGATGCATTATTCTTTCACACCACTTTCACACAGTGGCAGTGGTAAGCTACCAGTGGTAGCCACAGCTCCCCAGGGGGAGACTGACGGAGACGTGGCTGCCAAGGTGCGCCTACGGTCTCTCCGACCACCGCCGATTCATTCATATGCATTCATACACCAGTGAGTGCACTGGAGGCAATGCGGGTAAAGTGCCTTGCCCAAGGACACACAACAATGTGTGGGAGCTGGGGTCAAACCGCCGACCTTCCGGTTATTGGACAACCCTGCTCTACCACTGAGCCACTGCTGAGTTCTGGGCTCTCACAATCTGTGGTCGGTTTGTGAGGTAGTCCCTGATCCACTCTGACAGCAGGTGGTCCACCCCTGTCTGCTCCAGTTTGTCCTTTAGGATCGCCGGCTGGATGGTGTTGAAAGCACTGGAAAAATCAAAGAAGGTGATTCTCACAGTGCTGCCGGGCTTCTCCAGGTGAGAAAGAGCTTGATGTAGCAGGAAGGCCATTAGGCCTGTAGGCAAACTGCAGCGGATCCATGGAGGAGCCCAATGTGGAGTGGAGGTGTCTCAGGACCAGTCTCTCCAGTGTCTTCATGAGGTGGGATGTCAGAGCCACTGGTCTGTAGCTGCTGAGGTCTTTGGGGTGCGGTGTTTTAGGCACTGGTACCACACAGGGGGTCTTCCAGAGCTGTGGTACCACCCCCAGCTTGAGGCTCAGACGTGCTCCATAACTCCACACAGTTGGTCTGCACAGGACTTAAGGAGCCTGGAGCTAATGGCATCTGGTCCAGCTGCCTTCCTTGTCTTTGTCTTCCTGAGTTCTGTTCTCACCTGAGCTGCTGTGAAGGACGGGGGTGGGGGTGGGGGATGAGTGTCCCTGTGTGGGTGTGAAATGGTTTAATGTTGTGATAAGCTAAGAGTGTGGGGGGCTGTGGGAGAGGAACAAAGGCCAGGAGTCAGAGAGTAGAGGTGCGACTGCAAGGGGGGAGGAGTGGGTGCTACATCAAACCTATTGAAGTGTAGGTTTAGGTCATGTGAAGTATATAAGGTAATTTACGCACTAACATGTACTCGATTATATATGCTTACACTTTGAGAAATACACATCTATAACGTTAGGGAGGAACTCTCTGATGCGGTGAAGGCCGAAGCACTAAGAGGTACGGATGTAACATAGTATATATAGTAGTAGTATATATATGTAACATAGTAAGTATTTCATAGTCATAAATATGTTAGACCAATTATTATAATTAGTAGGTGGAGATAAAGGGGCAACATGTCCCAATATGGGAATACCTACGAGGGTCTTGACAAATGGTTTATCTATTATGCAAATGTATCTCACTTTCAATAAAACTAGCCTGTGTCCAGGAAGGGGCAGAAACACTTATGGAGGGTGAAGCAGACTGAAAGGCCTGTGTTCACTAAGTGTATTCTCCCTTTGCAAAGGCGAAACTATACATCAAGTGTATTGTCTTTCATTCAATGTTCTGATTTTAGAAGACAGAGTCTGGCAATCCGGGGTGACCAGGGAAGGTCACGACATTTTGGTGGCCCGTACGGGGAGAGGCGGTAACAAATTCTTCTCAGATCCGTCAATTGAACACAGGGGTCGATTACGAACAGACAGAGGACACGTGGCGCCAACAATAAGGTGAGCAGACCTTTTATATCTGCATTGACTACTCTAAAGTGTAATGTGTCCCGAGTCTTAGTAGTAATCTGCCTGTAAATTATACGAACATTGACTGAAATTAGAAGAATGAAAGAGAGAGAAAGAAAAATGAAAAAAGAGGTTAAAGAATTCTTGTAAGAGTAAAGATAAAGAATAAGAGAAATGAAAAAAGAGGTTAAAGAATTCTTGTAAGAGTAAAGATAAAGAATAAGAGAAAGGAAAAAGGAAAAAGGGGTTGCAAAATCCTGAGTGTGGCAACTCCACCGGTGCTCTGACGAGAGGCCGGAAAAGCTGGGTTTGAGTCCCGGGGCTTGAGGAACCCTAAATCACTAAAAAAAAAGAGAAGAATAGAACAAGAACAGGCAAACACATGGTATGGATGTTGGAAAGACTGGAAACTGAAACAACGACCGCACTAGTTAGGCGGAAGTTGTAGTAAGTCAACAGGCTTCCAAATTACAGACGTATAAGATTCTGGTGTCGTGGAAGAGAGGCTAGTCTCAAATCCACTGGACTGAGTACTAGGGACATAGCGTGCCATATTTCTCAGTCGGCCGGAATCCAGACAGTGCAGGGCACTGATTTATGACTGTGAGCCTCTCTAAAAGAGAGACGGCAAGAACAGATGAACTGTGAGTAGTCGGACTGGCTACAAGAACAGAGGAAAGTCCTGTGAGTTCAAAAGCACCCCTTACTGAGACACACAGCTGAGAGTGAAGCTGTAACACACACACACATATTGAGCGCTCATATTACGGGTAATGCATGAATGAGAAATGTGGATGAGTGCCAGGGACATGTGAGCTGAAGCAGCAGCACTGCTGGAAACCTAACCGGTGTTAACGTAAAGCAGTGGTCTGTTGAAGTAGGTTCACTCATGAACTGGATTAGTTGTTTTTTCTGATGTGTACATAGTTTGGTAGATGACATAAAAACATTGTAACTGCAGTTTTGTAAATTTGAATTTAAACTATAGTTTTGTAATTCCTACGTGACCACGAGATTAAGACTTTAATGACTGACGACATGGACTTAAGTGTGCACAGAGACATGACTGACGATGGGTGAGGTCCGCACAGCCCACTAAAGACGGTAGAAGAACAGCTGACGGTCTTAGGTGAAATACTGAAACAGACTTATGACTCTAAGACTGCAGCGGCAGAAGTGATTCTTATGAAGGATGCTGTAGATGAGTTGTTGGTGTGAAAGATAGAGGAAGTTTGCAGAAGGAGTTTTGGAGAAAAGAGGGAGAAGCGAGGTCAGACAGAGAGAGGGCCAAGAAAAGTGCAGACCAGTGTGGTTGGATTAAGAGAGGGAAATTCAGAAAGGAGCAGGAGAAGGCGGAGGAGCGGAGAGCTCAGTGGGCGAGATGGGCTTTGTTATCTCAGGGTGTAAATCTCCTCATGAGGGGAAAGCCCAAAGTAAACAAAGGGAAAACAGAAAAGAGTAGCGACCCTCCCCCCTACACACAATCTAATATACTCCCCAGTGCACCATCTAGTGACCAGGCAGCTGGACTGTATCCAATTTTGGGGATAACTCAAGGTAAATTGTCCATAACAGAACAACCAGCCACTGTAGAGGCTGGAACTGAGGACAGCTCCCACAGGTCTGAAGTTAGCAGTGTGTCAGCAGGATCTCCTGGTACTATCTGTAGTGCTCGAGAGGGGTCACCAGCGGCCCAACCTTTTCAGCTGAGGCAAGAGAGAGAAGCTGCAGCAGCTCGAGTTCAGGAGGCCAGAGCAGGGAACAGAGACAGTAGGAATAAGATTATACAGGAAAATGCAGACAGGATGCGACAGGTTGAGGAAGAGGTAAGGAGATTACAGGATGTAGTAGCTAGAGAAATAGCACAGCATACACCATCTAGTCCACCGCGTGGAGAGGTAAGTCTCCAAGCGGAGGGTGTATGGCTTAACGGACCACAGGAAGGGAGACTAGTTGATGTGCAGATGCAGGCTGAGGGTGAGTGGTCCTTGGCAGAATTAGAGGAGCTTGAAAAACTAAACAGACAAGATGAGCAGGATAGACAGCAAAGTAAGACTATAGAACAACACAGAGCTGACGCACCTAGATTACATCACATGAGCACAAGATCACGAGGACAAGATTACACACAGACATCTCTTCAGTGTCCGTTGACACAATTTGGCCTTCACACAAAATACCGTCCATTCCCTCTAGGGGACATTCAGGCATTGGTGGATAAATTACCACCCGTTGCTGAAGGAGGTACAATGTGGCTGAGTCAATTAGATAGTCTCACTGCAGGACACACGCTTGCTTTGGGAGATTTTCGGGCTGTGCTTGCCAGGTGCCTCACAGGGTCAGAAGTGAGAGATATAGAAGCAGATGCGGATACTGTCAAGATAAGCGATAACATTCCTTTCACCCGAGTCAGCACTGAAATAGGCCAGGCAATGAGAGCTAAATATCCTTTACCTAGTGGAGCAGCTTGCCCCACCTTGAAATGGGATCTGAAACAGAGTCCAAGAGAATATATTAATCAAAGCAAAGACGCATGGATTAGACACACAGGTTGTCATCCAGGCAAATCAGGCATTCAGAGGGTGTGGTACAGGACCGCCGTCCTAAACGGGGTCCCGGAGAATGTGAAAAAAGCCATGGAAGGCAACCCAGACATGGCAGATTGTGATTCCAGTGTGTGGGAGAGACATCTAGTGCATCATTTGACTCGTGCCCAGGATGCAGCACACACAGAAAGTAAGGATGTACAGGAATTACAGACTCAATTGTTAAAAATGCAACTGGCTGAGGCCAGACAAAAAGCTAATGACAAAAAGAAAGACAAAATTAATAAAGTCATGGTGGCCACTGAGGGCCCCACTTCACCGCCTGACACACCTTGGGTGCCACAGCCATCTTATCCTAATAATGATCAGCCGCCCACAGGGTCCTACAGGGGCAAGGGACCAGGGGGGGAGGCCGGCGCGGAAGGGGTAGACCGCCTAGGGGACAGCTGAGGGGAGACTTTAGTCGTGACCGCTGCTACTACTGCGAGGAGCTCGGACACTGGGCAAAGGACTGTCCATACAATATGGGGCAGTACAGCCGAGAGGGACAGCACAGTCGAGGGCGTGCAGCATTTGGCCCACAAAGGGCTTCTTTTCGCCCCGTTGGAGCTCCATGGAAGGGGCAGTTTCCTGTGTCCGGCTGGGAACAGGAAGGGGATAGCACCTCCCGACAATGACACTCCCCACAGAGCAGCTCTGATGACATCGTTACGGCAGATCCGATGTTGTCTATGCGAGTAGAAGATGAGACGCTGCCTTTTTTGGTAGACACAGGGGCCACCTGTTCTACTCTGATTCATACATCTTCTAAGAAACTGTCAAATGACTCTATCACAGTGATGGGCTTCTCTGGGGAGAAACAGACTCTGCCTATAACCACTCCAATGACTGCTCAGCTGGGACATCAGACTGTGTCACACTGTTTTGTATGTTCACCCACAGTGCCTCTGAATATACTGGGGAGAGACTTGCTGATTAAGCTTGGAGCATCTATTTTGTGCAGCCCTGACGGGTTGACAGTGACACTGCCGGACGGCACCATGTTCCATTGTAATGCCTCTGACACAGGTGGACAGTATCTTGTGAGACCTGTAGCTGACCCTTGTGCGGACATCTACTGGGGTCTGTTACATGCAGAAACACCACACGACCCGGGAATCCTCTCTGCTTACCGGCAGTGGAAGCCCTGGATAGCCCAGCTCGAGCCATATGTCTCTCCCCCTGACCCCCCTCATGTGACTTTGTTTTATGACAGGCGGCAAACTGATTGGTATCATGATAATTTCACATGCTCCCTAGAGGAGAAAAACTGGTTGATTTCAGTTCGAGATATTTTTGTGGCACCTGAGGGTGTAGCAGCTGGTGTGGATCTTACACTGGAACAACAGGCTTGGTACATGATGAGTGAAGAAGACTATCCTCATGTCTCATTAGCTGTACATCCAAAACATCAGGCAAAAGAATTAGGTGGCATGGTTAAACGTGCCATAGCTCAAACAGATTGGCAACCTACACCTATAGCACAAATCATGTACTCTCCATCTGCCAAAGCATATAGAATACATGTTTTAGCTACTAACACTGTCACACTAGCACACGAACAGCTGTCCAGACATCATGGAAGAGAAAAAACAGATCACCCTCTTGCTCAGGCTTTGATTAATGACTTGCCGACACATTTATGGGCAGAGGGCCCCACTGATGTGGGCTTAGTGAACTGTGAGCCTGTGACATTCCAGGTTAACACATCTGAACCTTTGTGGATTCGACAATATCCTCACAAACCAGCGGCTGAAGCCGGCATTGCAGACACTATTGAAGGGCTGATTCAAAGTGGTGTTCTGGAACCTTCCCACTCAGATTGGAACACTCCCATCCTACCAGTAGAGAAGAAGGGCACAGGTAAATTTCATATGGCACACGATCTGCGAAATATCAATTCCATTGTGATTACACCCACAGTGCCAGTCCCTAACCCTTATGTAGCATTGGCACAACTAGATCCCTCACAAGCCTGGTTCACGTGCATAGATTTGGCCAATGCTTTCTTTTGTCTTCCGCTGGCTGATGAATGTAGAGACATCTTTTCATTTACATATCAGGGCGTGCAGTATCGTTATACCAGGTTACCACAGGGTTTTTCACTCTCTCCTGGCATTTTCAATCAAGTTCTAAAAAAGGTCCTTAGCAAATGCACTCTTCCTGAAAATGCTACACTTATTCAGTATGTTGATGATCTTCTCATCGCAGCTCCAACGGCAGCAGCCTGCCTGGAGGCCACAAAAGTTGTTTTGCAACATTTGGCTACGACTGGGTTTAAGGTCAGTAAATCTAAACTCCAGTTGGTAAGAAAACAAGTTGCGTTTCTGGGACGCATGGTTTCTCAAAAGGGGGTAAGCATGTCACCCTCACATAAATCTATTATTTTACATCATCCACGTCCGGACACAGTGAAAGACATGCTTTCATTTCTTGGATTGACTGGCTACAGTAGAAACTATGTTGCAAACTACACTGGTCTCACACAGCCACTAAAAGACCTAGTCAGAGAACATGGCATGCGTAATTTAACAGCCCGCCTAAATTGGACACAGGAGGCTGAACGCTCTTTCATTGAACTGAAACAATCTTTGGCTACAGCAGCAGAACTAGCCACACCAGACTACACTTTACCATTCTATTTAGATGTCTCTGGAACGGATACCTGTGCGAACGGCATCCTGTTCCAGAGAAAAGGGGGAGAGAGACTAATACTGATGTATATCAGTGTCCTCTTAGACAACATGGAAAAACGACACCCTCAGTGCACACAACACGCAGCAGGAATAGCTAAGCTAATTCAGAAAACTGAACACATGGTCATGGGACACCAGCTGTATGTACTCACAACACATAGTGTAGTCGCATATGTAAACTCAGAGACATTCACACTCACCCCACTGAGGCAGAGGAGGATGAGCAAGATTTTGGAAGCACCAAATATTACCTTCACACATGATGGTATAAACATGGCAGAGCAGATAGGAGCTGGAGAGCCACACACATGTGCAGAGAGGGTAACCAGAGATGAAAAAGTCAGAATGGATTTACAGGCCACACCACTAACAGAGGCTAGAAATCTGTTCACAGACGGGTGCTGTTTCAGACATGATACAGAAGGACTCAGAGCAGCATACGCAGTAGTTGAAGACACAGGGGAAGAGATGAGAACACTAAAAGCAGAAAGACTGGAGGGACAGCAGTCAGCACAAAGAGCAGAGGTGAGAGCAGTGATTGAAGCACTTAAAATAGGGGAAGGACAACACATCAATGTTTTCACTGATTCAGCGTATGCAGCAGGAGCAGTACATGTGGAGTTGGGCCAGTGGCTGAGAGTAGGATTTCTCACTGCAGATAACAAACCCATAAAACATGAGGCAGAAATGAGAGAACTTGCAGAGGTCCTGTTGTTGCCTAGCAAGGTAGCTGTAATAAAATGCAAAGGTCATGGAACAGGCGCTGACAGGATCACCAGAGGAAATAATGCAGCAGATCAGGCAGCAAAGCAGGCGGCAGGATATGTTGAACAGATGATTTTGATGTGTTCAGAAACTGACTTACCTCCCCCTGTTGACTGGAATGACTTAACACAACTACAAAACAAAGCCTCTCCACAGGAAAAGACTTTGTGGAAAGCGAGGGGGGCAACTGACACAGGAGGAGTATGGAGGACGACCCATACTGCCACCTGGATTGAGACAAACTGCCATGGAAGAAGCACATGGGGTAGGCCATGTGGGGCTAGCTCAGATGTTAAGAAATCTGGAGCAGTGGTGGCACCCGTACATGAAAGATATGGCTCAGTATTTAATTCGAACATGTGATCAGTGTATTAAATACAATCCGAGACCAACCATCAAACCAGAAGCAGGACACTACCCACTAGAGGCCAAGACGGGCAAGGAAATCATCATTGACTATACTGACATGATTAACTCTGTGAGGGGATTCAGATACATTTTGATGTGTGTTGATGCATTTTCAGGATGGCCAGAAGCCTGTCCTGCTAAAAAGGAGGACAGTAAAACTGTCATTAAATTTCTGATTAACACCTACATCCCTACACATGGTTTTCCTGAAAAAATCAGATCTGACAATGGAACACATTTCAAAAACAAAGACCTCCAGCAGGTGGAGGCTATGTTGGGACTGAAGCATGCTTTTGGTACTGTTTATCATCCACAGTCTCAAGGAAAGGTGGAAAGGATGAATCAAACCCTCAAAAACAAATTGGGCAAAATCTGTGCACAGACAAAAATGAATTGGTTGGATGCATTACCTTTAGCTCTAATGTCTATTAGAAGCTCAGTAAATCAATCTACTGGATTGACACCACATGAGTTACAAACAGGAAGAGCTTTTCCAGGACCACATTCAAAACTACCTTTGATGCAAAATGATGATCAAAAGTTAACCTCTAAAGCTTATTTCCACGAACTGCAGGGTTTGGTGTCTACTTTTTCCCGGCAGGTGAAGAACCGATATCCCACAGCTACCAGCAGGGCTCCGCCTGAGGCTGAGTGGGTACTCCTGAGGGTCATCAAAAGGAAGTGGTCGGAGCCAAGGTGGACAGGTCCCTATCAGGTGACGGAACGCACCTCACACGCAGTTCGGCTGAGAGGAAAGGGGGACACCTGGTTCCACTGGAGCCAGTGCGCAGCTGCAGAGGAGCCTCAACGATCTCTAAAGGACGTCCACGCTGATCTGAGGGCGCAGAAGTCTGAATCGGCTGATTCAGATATGGATCCTGTCACAAAAGGGGCAGAATAATCCCCTGACAGGAATCCAGGATCCCGGGTAGTCTAACCCCAGGGATCCGAAGAAAGAAAACACATCCTGAGGACGAGAGGACCAGAGAACCAGGCGGGGCGTTGGACGACGAGGCAGACGGACAGGAACACATACATGAACTGATAAAAACACAATTTTGTACATTCTAACTGACAATTGTCATTACATTTGAGCTGTTAGGAGTATCTGGGGGCGGGAACGGTGAAAGACCGACCGATTAAAATACCCCCACATACTATGGTGTATGGTGTTTTCTTGTTGGGATAACCATATTAGGGTTGTTCATAGTTTGTTTGATCTTCTGGTTACACTGCGAGTTCCCTGGACAGAGGTGTAATACTACATATTAATGTTATATTAATTTTTATACTGATCTACTCGTTACTTATATTACTTTTATACACTCAACAAAAATATAAACGCAACACTTTTGTTTTTGCTCCCATGTTTCATGAGATGGACTTGAAGATCTAAACTTCATTCCAGATACACAATATTACCATTCCTCTCAAACATTGTTCACAAATCTGTCTAAATGTGTGATAGTGAGCACTTCTGCTTTGCTGAGATAATCCATCCCACCTCACAGGTGTGCCACATCAAGATGCTGATCTGACATCATGATTAGTGCACAGGTGTACCTCAAACTGCCCACAATAAAAGGCCACCCTGAAATGTGCAGTTTTGTCTCACAGCAAAATGCCACAGATGCCACAAGCATTGAGGGAGCGTGCAATTGGCATGCTGACAGCAGGAATGTCAACCAGATCTGTTGCTCGTGCATTGACTGTTCATTTCGCCACCATAAGCCGTCTCCAAAGGCGTTTCAGAGAATATGGCAGTACATCCAACCGGCCTCACAACCGCAGACCACGAGTAACCACACCAGCCCAGGACCTCCACATCCAGCAGGTTCACCTCCGAGATCGTCTGAGACCAGCCACTCAGACAGCTGCTGAAACAATTGGTTTGCATAACCAAACAATTTCTGCACAAACTGTCAGAAACCGTCTCAGGGAAGCTCAACTGCATGCTCGTCGTCCTCATCGGGGTCTTAACCTGACTCCAGATCGTCGCCGTAACAGACTTGAGTGGGCAAATGCTCACATTCGATGGTGTCTAGCACGTTGGAGAGGTGTTCTCTTCACGGATGAATCTCGGTTTACATTGTTCAGGGCAGATGGCAGACAGTGTGTGTGGCGTCGTGTGGGTGAGCGCTTTGCTGATGTCAATGTTGTGGATCGAGTGGCCCATGGTGGTGGTGGGGTCATGGTATGGGCAGGCATCTGTTATGGACGAAGAACACAGGTGCATTTTATTGATGGCATTTTGAATGCACAGAGATACCGTGATGAGATCCTGAGGCCCATTGTTGTGCCATACATCCATGAACATCACCTCATGTTTCAGCAAGATAATGCACGGCCCCATGTTGCAAGGATCTGTACACAATTCTTGGAAGCTGAAAATGTCCCAGTTCTTGCATGGCCAGCATACTCACCGGACATGTCACCCATTGAACATGTTTGGGATGTGCTTGACCGGCGTATACGACAGCGTGCACCAGTTCCCACTAATATCCAGCAACTTCGCACAGCCATTGAAGAGGAGTGGACCAACATTCCACAGGCCACAATAGACAATCTGATAAACTCTATGCGAAGAAGATGTGTTGCACTGCATGAGGCAAATGGTGGTCACACCAGATACTGACTGGTTCTGAGTCCCCAGACCGCCAATAAAGCAGAAACAAAATGCACATTTCAGGGTGGCCTTTTATTGTGGGCAGTTTAAGGTACACCTGTGCACTAATCATGATGTCAGATCAGCATCTTGATGTGGCACACCTGTGAGGTGGGATGGATTATCTCAGCAAAGCAGAAGTGCTCACTATCACACATTTAGACAGATTTGTGAACAATGTTTGAGAGGAATGGTAATATTGTGTATCTGGAATGAAGTTTAGATCTTCAAGTCCATCTCATGAAACATGGGAGCAAAAACAAGTGTTGCGTTTATATTTTTGTTGAGTGTATTATCCTATTGGTTATAATCATGGTTGTGGTTCTATTCCTCCTGACTGTCTATGTGTTGTTACAGATGGGTCAACACACTGTACTATTCGATCCATGCACTAACTCCACTACTACTTCCCGACGCACTGAATGGCATCAGGTATTTTGGTTTTGTTACACTGGAAAAATGGATGCACTGATTATCATCCCACGTACTAGCCTGACCAACCCTCAGCATGGCTCTGTTCAGAGGTGGCAGGGTTATCGCATGTACTTAGATGCAGTATCAGCTCCTCGACCAGGCCATAATGATTGGGGAAATGTCTTCGCTACCACAGCAGGTTGGTCTTCAAGGTCATATGGTTATGCAGGGACTGCACAGCGTTGGAAGAAGGTGCTTAGCAATTTCACTGTGAATAATAAAATGATGTCATTTAGGCTAAATACAACCTTGTTTGATCTACCCCACGTACTGCCTACGACAAGGCACCCCCTACCCTATTGGGTAGGTCAGAATGGCACATGGTTCCTTGTCTGTGCTGTGTTTGCAGGGCATGACCCCTGTTGGAAGGTGGGATTTTGGCGAACACATAGTCTGCCTAATACAACCACCTCCACAATCCCAGAGAGTTCAGCAGTGCAGGGGAGCTTAGTGACAGGTAAGAATAATGCTAATTCAGGAGGGGTTGTTATTGTATCAGGAACAGAAGGTTTGTCTACTGATCAATGGTTTCAGGTTGCTACAGGAGTCACTGGCTACAGGAATAATTGGCTTTTATTAGCTGAACAGTCAGCTAATGCATCCCAAGTTGATTGTGTGGTCTGCTTGGGACCCAGACCGTTGTTACAGGTGGTGCCAGCTTCTCTGACCACCGACTGTTTTATACCAGTTATGACTCACTCGGTTCCCCCTAAAAAATGCATGGAATGGGATGTTATATTCCCCATCACCAAGCCATCTGAGAAAAATCCTGTGTTTTCCACAAATGTGGCCCCTGGGGATTTTTCTTGTGTAAACCTTACTGGTACAGGTGCAAGCTTAGGACGGATTAACGAGACCTGGTGCAACTACACTTATCAGATGACGGGTATATTTTCGCCAGTGTTGCGTGCTGACATCTGGTGGTGGTGTGGGGGCGTGCGTCTTTTTGACCGCCTGCCCGCCAGAGTTACTGGTTTGTGTGGTTTGATTTCTCTTTTACTGCCAGTATCCATGTTTCCTATGTCAGCTGATCAATTACTCCAAGCAGCAGCTGATTCCGGGAATCCTGGGCTTTTGCTGACTCGTCAAAAGAGATCTTTTTCGTGGTTGAATCAGGACGACCCGACTTATATTGATGCGATTGGGGTTCCGCGGGGTGTTCCTGACGAATATAAATTGGTTGATCAAGTTGCTGCAGGCTTTGAATCTGCACTTTGTTGGTGGTGCACTATTAACAAGAATGTTGACCGCATTAATTATGTACATTACAACGTGCAGCGACTAGGCAATTGGACTCAGAGTGGGTTTGAAGCAGTGCATGGGCAATTGGCTGCCACATCTTTGATGGCGTTCCAGAACAGAATCGCAGTTGACATGTTGTTAGCCAAAGAGGGAGGTGTGTGTGCTATCTTTGGTGAGCAATGCTGTACTTTCATTCCTAATAATACGGCCCCTGATGGGACATTAACTAAAGCTTTGGAGGGACTTAGAGCACTTAATGCTAAAATGAAGGAACACTCGGGGGTGGACACCTCCATGTGGGATAGCTGGATGGAGGCCTTTGGTAGGTATAAATCATTGGCTTCTTCCCTCTTGTTGTCACTGGTAGTGTTTGTAGCCACACTTACGGTGTGTGGTTGTTGTTGTCTACCGTGTCTTTGAGCTTTGTTTATCAGATTAATTACCACAGCTTTGCCACCTTCCTCGAAGGATCAGGTCAACATGTTTCCTCTCTTGGCTATGGAAGACCCTGAGGATGGTGAGGACGATTTGAATGATCACTAACTTTTCACTAACTTTTTATAGGCTTTGAACACATGTTTACTGTTTGATTGCACATGATTTTTTACTTATATTTTTGATACATATAACCTATGTCACGGTTTTCTTTGGGTGTTGGACTCTAGTATAGTCCAAAAGGGGGAATTGTGAAGTATATAAGGTAATTTACGCACTGACATGTACTCGATTATATATGCTTACACTTTGAGAAAAACACATCTATAACTCTTATAGAGAGTTAGGGAGGAACTCTCTGATGCGGTGAAGGCCGAAGCACTAAGAGGTACGGATGTAACATAATTCATCCAACATAGAAGGGGCAAAGTATTTCATAGTCATAAATATGTTAGACCAATTATTATAATTAGTAGGTGGAGATAAAGGGGCAACATGTCCCAATATGGGAATACCTACGAGGGTCTTGACAAATGGTTTATCTATTATGCAAATGTATCTCACTTTCAATAAAACTAGCCTGTGTCCAGGAAGGGGCAGAAACACTTATGGAGGAGGGTGAAGCAGACTGAAAGGCCTGTGTTCACTAAGTGTATTCTCCCTTTGCAAAGGCGAAACTATACATCAAGTGTATTGTCTTTCATTCAATGTTCTGACTTTAGAAGACGGAGTCTGGCAATCCGGGGTGACCAGGGAAGGTCACGACAGTCATTGACCCACTTCTGATCCCCCTCAGCCTGTGAGTGGGGTGTGTTGTAGCCAGAGATGGTTTTCAGGCTTCTCCACACCCCACTGACGTTCTGCTGCTGCAGCTGCTCCTCCATCTTCTTCCTGTAGCTGGCTTTTTCCTCTCTGATCTTCCTCCTCAGCTCCCTCTGTGCAGCCCTCAGCTCATCCTTGCTCCCTCACCTGAAAGCTCTCTTCTTCTCCTTCAGGAGAGCTTTGATTTCAGGGTTAATTCACGGCTTGTTGTTGGAGAAACACCGTACCTTCTTGGAAGGAAGAGTGTTCTCAACGCAGAAGTTAATATAGTCCGTTATGCAGTCTGTTATTGTGTTGATGTCCTCCCCATGTGGGTCATAAAGCTCTGTCCACACAGTGGTGTTGAAGCAGTCCATGAGAGCAGCCTCACTCTCCTCGGTCCATCTCTTCATTCTGAGTGAGACCGCCGGTTGCCTGTGCACAACAGGAGTGTACACAGTCTGCAGATGGACTATGTTATGGTCAGCTCTTCCCAGGGGAGGGAGGGGGGATGCAGAATATGCCTCCTTGGTGTTGGCATAAAGCAAGTCCAGTGTTCTATTGTCTCTAGTGGGGCAGGTGACATACTGAGTGAATGTGGGCAGAACAGATGAGGGAGATGCGTGGTTAGTCTCCAGAGATGAGGAAGAGGGCCTGTGGGTGCTGTGTCTGCAGCCTGCTGGTGACTGAGAGCAGGGTGTCACAAGCTGTGTCCGCGTTAGCAGAGGGAGGGATGTACACCACAGTTACAATCACATGTGAGAACTCCCATGGTAGATAGAAAGGCCTCATGCTAACTGCTAACAGTTCGATGTCCCTGTTGCACAGTTGTTCTTTAATAGTGCACCACCTCACGTTCACATACACAGCTAGCCCCCCTCCTTTTCCCTTACCGCTGTCCGCCGTTCTGTCCGCCCGCAGCAGATGAAAGTTTTCCAGCAGAAGAGTAGAATCCGGGATGTTCTGTGTGAGCCAGGTCTCGGAGAACAGAAGGACGCTGCTCTCCATGTACTCACGCTGATGGCGAGTTAGTGCCGCTAGCTCATCCATCTTATTGGGAAGAGATCTCACATTTCCCATAGTGACGGTGGGGAGAGCCGATCTGAAGCATCTCTTCTTATCCCGACGTTTCTTCCCGGCACTGCAACCACGGTGGGTCTTCCGAACCAGTTCCGGGGGTATTTGGTGTCTGTCCCTGGGGAACACTACAGCGCTACGCAGCGCAATCAGCTATTCCCTATTGTAAACATCGCGAGCCACTTCATGCATTGTTGCTCTGGAAGTTGTTGAAAAAGCAGAAAAACAGCGAGAATCCTGATTAAAAAAAAACTGCAGGGACACAGTACTATACTCTACAAGTGTGTAGAGAGAAGTTTTGTACAAAAATAAAAGTGAAGAATAGCAAAAAGTAGGAAAAAAAGAGACAGTAAGCAGGAGCCGTTGCAAGCAGCAGCCGGTCTCCACCAGCGCCGGAAGTTGCTCATATTATTATTGTATTTAGGTTAAAGGTCCTCACTTAGGAATTTAGACTTTTGCAACTCAATACAGCTGAAAATGTTTGTTCAGTGAATGAATTTTAACCACATTTTATTATCTTTTTAAAGGTTGAATTTTCCTCAGTGTATAGTGACAAGTCTCATGATGGAAACTCTTCAAGTGTAAGTGACAATTCGAGTTAAAAAATATCAAGTAAAATACATTATCAAATAATTTAAATAATGCTTTTCAAAAAGCCCCAAGCCACCCATACAGGTGTCTGGTTCCTCTTGCTGATTGGATCTCTGACAGGTCAAAAGTAGGCAGAGCTATGATGGCAATTTATGATATGATGCTTTTTTCATCTATTTTCCTTCAGATATCTGATGATGAGTTGTCAGAACCTACTGATTATGAAGATGCTGACTTCATACCAAACTCAAGGCTCTGGCTCTGGAGAAATGGTTGCATGTCGACGACCTTCCAAGCCTAAGACCTCAAATCACTATAGTCATTGCAAGTTTTGTCAGGGACTTTATTCCAAAGAGTCTCTTTGGAGACATGTGAGAAACCCACAGATGACCATACAGGGGAAGCCTTCTACTGGGCGAAAAAGGATCCAAATGGAATTGCCGAAGCCCCAGAAGGTTCACAAAGCTGTTTGGAAGATTGCATGTGAAATGAACCAGGATGATGTTTCTACTGTGGTTAGGAATGAAAGAGACATTCTTAGCCTTGGTGAATCATTGTACGATGGCAGGAAACCACATGAGAGAAGGAACAATTACATTCGCCAAAAACTGAGAGAGATGGCAAGGCTATTGATAACTGCTAGAGCTATTACACCTTTAAAGAGCACAGAAGACCTTGTTATGCCTGGTAATTTCCCCCATGTCATACAGGCTGTCAGAGCTGTTGCTGGTTATGATTTGCAAACCAATTCGTACAAAATTCCTTCCTTGGCTCTGAAACTGGGGCATAGTTTGGCCAAAGTTGCAGGTATTTTGCAGTGCAATGCCATCATTGCAAATCGCAGCGCTGTTGCAGAATCGGCTAAACAATTTACCATTCTTTATGAGAAGAAGTGGGCAGAGACCATTTCGTCTGCAGCATTGGGCACTCTCAATCAAGCCAAGTGGAACAAACCACTTGTTTTACCATTCGCACAGGATGTGTCACTTCTGCACAAGTTTCTTTCCTCTGAGTGTGTGAAGTGCATTAAAGATCTTGAGGAAAACCCCAGCAGCGCAAGCTTTGCAAATCTTGCAAAAGTGACCTTGACTCAGGTAGTGCTATTTAACCGTAAAAGACAAGGAGAAGTTTCAAAAATGGAGCTTCAGGCTTACACATCTCGAGATCACACAGAGCTGAATCCTGACATAATGATGTGCCTTACCGATTTGGAAATAAAGCTTGCAAAGCACTTTTGAGATTCGGGGAAAAAGGTCAAGAATGGTGCCTGTTCTCCTCACACCAAGCATGGTCAAAGCAATGGACTGCCTTGTAAAAAACAGAAACGTGTGTCAGCAAAGTCAGCAAATTGTTGATTGCTATGGAAAAAGGAAAACTTGCTGATCTTCATTGAAAAGGGCACTGGACAACATCGACATCAATCCAGACGGTAGAATTTTGTTTTACTCATTGTTTATGTTTGTTGATTTGTTTGTTTATTTATATAGTTACAGGCAATGTCAACCTGGTTCCTATAGAAACTGTAAGGTTTTGTAGAATACTTTTTTGACAACATGATTTGCACTTTTGGCAACCCACTAAATTTTGAAACCATGTAACAACTGGTGAAAACTTGTTTGATGGTGGTTACTATATGACATAAGGGAGATGCGTATGTGTAGAATGGCCTGGGCTATGGCGCTTGCAGTTTTTAATTTGTCTTATACTTTGACTCTTTTATTTTACTGAACCAGATGAAGTGGCCACGAGTGATGACGATTCTTAAGAAACTCTGGAGGATCAACTCACAATCAACTCAGGTAGCCTTACTCATATAAAATCTGGTTGTATCGTTTTATCACAACACAGAAGAACCACAATATAACATATGTAAAATTATTTAGCAATTTTAGAAGGAATCCAACAAAATATATTGCAAAACAGTCCATATTTCTGTTATTGGTGTCTGAAATTGAAGCTACATGTGATGCAAACAAATTTCATCATTTTATTGTTACGATAAAAGGTCCAAGAACTGAGACTTGTGGGGCCTCGAGGCTTGCACTTGACTCAGACACCTTGGGCAAGATTGACAGCGGTTCTACCTCATCATCTACACTGGATAACATGGATATCAGCGGCACTCAACCAAGAAATGGTCAAATATAAAAAATCTCCAAATGCAAACTAAAATAAATGTAGACAGAATGTGGAATGTGACACAGAAAAATAGTGTCATTAGCAGGTCCAAAAAGTAACATGGGCTTTGTTGTAGTCCAGATGAACTGCACAATGCAAAAAGCAAGTACAAAGCCACATATAAAACATTACTTACACACAAATATGGCGTGGGTTATGGGAGCTGTTACCACAGGCTCTCATTGGCACTGTGCCATCTTGCATTAAGATTTGTACGTTTGTCATGATACATGATTCAGGGTTCGTCAGGAGGAGGACACAAATGCAGAGGCATGGAATGGTTAAGGTTAACAAAAGGCTCCTTTATTCAAAGCCAGGAGGGCAAAACCATACAAAAACCAAAAATCTCACTCAGTGTGGACAAAGGTAAAGTACAAAATCACACTTTGCGTGGCAAAACTAGATTAACAGGCACATGGCATAAAAAGGCAAGAACAAAAAACATGGCATGAACAAGGCTACTACCTGGAGCACGCCGAGGTCAGGCAGAAATACATGGCATGGTAGGCGAGGAACAAGGCATGGCATGGCATGGCATGGACAAGACTTAGAAACAAACCCTACACCAGGCGAGACGAATTAGCAAAGACAGAGGGGAAGACACAGACTATATACAAAGGGACCAGGGAAGACAACGAGACACATGTGACACATGAGGGCAGGGCAGGTAATCAAACAAGGAGGGAAACCACAGGAAGCAAAACTCAAGACAATGCACAGGGGGGACAGGACTACCAAAGTAAAACAGGAAGCACAAGACAATACTAGACAAGAACTAAACAAAAACCCAGGGAAACAAAACACTAGAACTACAGGAAAATACTAACTAAACACAGATTAAACTAAAACCCAAAACAAGGAAAACAAAACCATAAATAAACACCAGGTCGTGACAGAACCCCCCCTTCAAAGAACGGCTCCCAGACGTTCCTAAAACGCAAAACCAGGGTACAACAGAAAAACAGGGAGCCAAATTTCAAAGTCTCAAAAACAAAAACAAAAAAACCTCAAGGTCCAGAGTTCAATAAGGGCCAGGCCACTCAGCCACCTCGTCTGTTAGATCACTATGTCTTCACAGCTTCAAGTGAAAATGTAACTCAATGAGCACAGACGGGTCAGTGTTCCGCAGTTTACTATCACTCCGCTCCGCAGATCGATGACTCAGGATTTTTTGCTCTATTTAACTCTGACTCTATTTTCCCTGAATGTGCAGTAATTTACCCAGAAACACAGGAGAAAGCCAACATTCTGCTTCAAGTGAAAACAGCGAGAGATGGCGCCGGGTACGGATGCCCTGGTGTTTTGGTGCGCTCTGTTTTGTTTGTTTTTGTGCACAAACTGTGTGTCTGCATGCTCTTACACCAGAGAAGAGCTCATGAACATCAGATTTACCATACCTGTGGACTTATCACCAGTTTTTTTAGCATCTGCTGCCGATTTATTACACGTTTTAGTTAAAAAGGTGAGACGTCGGCGCAGAGGGAAGAGAGCTGGTGCACTGGTGCGCCTCCGCAGACATGGGATGCGCACACCGTTACCTGGGATTTTTCTCTCTAACGTCCGCTCACTTAGCAACAAAATGGACGAGCTGACACTGTTGATGAGAAGGAACAGGGACTTTTCTTCATCCTGTGTGTTGTGCTTCACGGAGACCTGGCTTTGTGAACAGATACCGGACTGCGCGTTGCAGCTGGAGGGATTCCAACTCCTCCGAGCGGATTGCCACAGGGAACTCTCCGGTAAAACCAAAGGTGGAGGTGTCTGTTTCTATATCAACAGTGGTTGGTGTACTGATGTGACTGTGATCTCCCAGCACTGCTCTCCTGCTCTGGAATACTTATTCATTCACTGTAAGCCATTTTACTATCCACGTGAGTTTGCTTCATTCATTCTGGCCGCTGTTTACATCTGGCCAGGTGCGGACGTGCACGAGGCTCAGCGTGCACTCGCGGATCAGATCCTGTGTTTGGAGCAAACATATCTGGACTCCTTAATTATTGTCCTTGGTGACTTTAATAAAGGAAACCTGAGCAAAGAACTCCCGAAGTACAAACAGCTGATCAAATGCCCGACCAGAGAGGAGAACACACTGGATCACTGTTACACCACAATAAGGGAGGCATATCGCGCAGTGCCCCGTGCTGCTCTTGGACTATCTGACCACGTGATGGTCCATCTGATTCCTGCGTACAGACAGAGGCTGAAGCTCTCCAAACCTGTGGTGAGGACATCTAAAAAGTGGACCAGCCAGGCTGTGGAGGAGCTTCGCTCCTGTTTTGAGGCAAGGCTCCTGGACCTGATGGTGTGTCCCCCTCCTCCCTAAGACACTGTGCAGATGAGCTGACTCCAGTGCTCACAGACATCTTTAACACCTCTCTGGAGTCATGCCATGTGCCAGGCTGCTTCAAATCCTCCACCATTGTTCCAGTTCCCAACAAACCAAGGATCACTGGTCTTAATGACTACAGACCTGTGGCACTGACGTCTGTAGTCATGAAGTCCTTTGAGCGCCTGGTACTGTCCCACCTCAAGACCATCACAGCCCCCCTCCTGGACCCCCTGCAGTTCGCCTACAGAGCTAACAGACGATGCTGTCAACCTGGCTCTTCACTACATCCTGCAGCATCTGGACTCCCCGGGAACCTATGCTAGGATCCTGTTTGTGGACTTCAGCTCTGCTTTCATCACAATCCGCCCAGCTCTCCTCCAAGACAAGCTGTCCCTGCTGCATGTTCCAGACTCCATCTGCCGGTGGATCACTGACTTCCTGACAGACAGGAGACAGCATGTGAGGCTGGGGACGAATGTCTCGGAAACAAGGACCATCAGCACCGGTACCCCCCAAGGCTGTGTACTTTCCCCTCTGCTCTTCTCCCTGTACACCAACTGCTGCACCTCCAGCCACCAGTCTGTCAAGCTGATTAAGTTTGCTGACGACACCACCCTCATTGGACTCATCTCAGACGGGGATGAGTCTGCCTACAGGATGGAGGTGGACCGTCTGGTGTCCTGGTGTGCTGACAACAACCTGGAGCTGAATGCCCAGAAGACAGTGGAGATGACAGTAGACTTTCGGAAAGTGCCAGCTCCATCACCCCCCCTCACCCTGACAGACACCCCCATCTCCACAGTGGACTCTTTCCGCTTCCTGGGTACCACCATCACCCAGGACCTCAAGTGGGAGCTCACCATCAGCTCCCTCATCAAAAAGGCCCAGCAGAGGATGTACTTCCTGCGGCAGCTGAGGAAACTCAAGGTGCCAGCCAGAATGATGGTTCAGTTCTACACGGCCATCATTGAGTCCATCCTCACCTCCTCCATCACAGTGTGGTATGCTGGGGCCACTGCCAGGGACAGGCACAGACTGCAGCGTGTTGTGCGCTCTGCTGAGAAGGTGATCGGCTGCAGCCTGCCATCTATCGAGGACCTGTACGTCTCCAGGACTCTGAGGCGTGCAGGTCGGATCACAGCTGACCCTTCTCACCCTGGACACGGACTCTTTGAGCCACTCCCCTCAGGCAGGAGGTTACGGTCCATTCGGACCAGAACCTCACGCCACAAGAACAGCTTCTTCCCCTCTGCTGTTGGACTGTTAAACTGTAATTAATGCACTGCTCTGCACTGTCACTTCAGAAGGTCACTTTAGTATAGTCACTGCTCCATCAGATAAACAAAGAGGCATTCAGCAGGGGCTGCGCCGTCTGCGGGGCAGCCGAGGAGACTTTAGAACACCTCTTCCTTGACTGCCCCGCCATCGCAACACCCTGAAGAGGCTCAGAGACCTACTGGAGGCCAGGGCGAACGGCCACTGAGAGCAGGAGGAGGAATGGAGACTGTTCTTGCTGTTCGGGGAAAAAAACAAAAACAAGGACAAACAATAAGAAACACGGCAGGACTTTTTATAAGGCACGCAATATACACATCCAGAAACACACACAGGAAATCTAACAGCCCAGTCGCACCATGGGGGGTGTTTAAAAGCACTTTTCAATTGTATATACGCACCATGGTGATGTGGGACAAGGGAAAGGTGAAGGAAGCACTCTTGTAGGGGCATAGTTTATTTCATTTGGAAGAGGGTGTAGTATACTTTAATTTCTGAAGATTTTGTTTTTTCTGTTTCTTGTTTTAGTATGTTTTTTGAACGTGAGATAAAAGAATAAGAGTTTCCTGTTTAGTATATTTTGAATGTTTCTTTTTTGTTAAATTGAAATAATAGTATATCATGTTTTGACTTTCTGTAAATATTTTAAGGAAATTTTTGATAATAAAAGATAAAAAAAAAGTATAGTCACTGCACAATGACGACTATTTGCACTGTTTACTCCATCTTGCACTACTTGCACATGAGTACCACCTCACCGACCCATGTGGTACCTGTTACATTATTACACTGTTCCATTCGTTCATATAAGGGTCTATGTTTACCACTACATCCGCCAAGTATTTTATGTTCTGTTCATTGTATGTCTGTTATGCGATGTCTGTCATGTAAATTTAGCCTTACTTTAGTTTATTTACTTAATTTTATCTTAGTTTTTATCTTATTGCATGTTAATTATTATATGTTCTTTGTATGCACCAATCACTAAGGCAAATTCCTAGTAATGTGAACCCCCTTCACTTACATGGCAATAAACATGATTCTGATTCTGATTCTGATTCTGAACTACCCAGAATTCAGTGCAGTGGAGGAGTCTGAGAGCTGTAGTGGACCTGGTGTGAACAGAAAGAGGACTAAATTACATAAAACCAGTGACCCTGACATGATTTGAACATGCAACCTTCTGATCTGGACTCAGACGTGCTACCAATGCTCCACAAGGTCTGTTCACAGCTTCTGCTCTTCCAAGGTTCTGATTGGCAACTTCTTCTCCATGCAAAGATGCACAAAGTCATCATTAGCTCTCTTGTGAGTCATCTTGATGTCTTTGGAGATCAAACCCTGCTCTTCTTGAGTCCAGCGCCTGGTCTGAGGTCATCCTGCTTTTCTGTGGCCTGAACGTCAATGGCATCAGGTTCTGGAACCTCTTCCTCCGGTAGTCTGACTGTAATGGGGCAGGAAGTGTTGACATTCACTCTGTATGTCCTCATGCAGCTTTCTTATGCAGCTGTTGAATACTTTGGGAAGGGTGAACTTGAACTGTCATTCCTCCTGTATCCTGCAGAAGGACTTTTATGAGTGCAGTTCCGGTCACTGCAGGGGCAGCATCCAGGGTCTGGCACAGGGCGAACACGCGCTTGATCCGGTCGGCCTGGAAACTCTGCCCAGTCCAGTGGGCAAGTGGTGGTGGCACCTCTTCTGGGGTGTGAGGTGAGAGGGCAATGAAGCCTCTCTGATAACTCAGGCTCTTGGGGTCCACCGTGCACGTTTCGAGGGACACGCTCAGTTGGAAGTCCAAAGGGGATAGGGGCCGACCATAAAACATCTCCTCTAAAGCCAGCTCCAACTGGAAGGACTGCCAGATCTGGTCGAATCTCCCGACCCTGTTACCCTCCCTAAACATGACCTGCAGTCTCTCCATCATGTATGTGATGACACTCCTGAGTAAAGGCATCAAGCCTGTGCTGGGCATGTCTTTAAAGAGAACCAACAAGGTGCATGTCTGAAATAGATGCTCCAGCTTCTTCATCCTGAAAACCGTCAGGCTCAAACCGGCTCACCTGCTCAATCCTGCAGAAAAGTTGGCACACCATCTTTTCACATAGGTCCTTCATGTGTGCCACATACGCAGCAGCCCTGGAGGTGAGCACAGCAGTCGCTCAGTGGTAGAGCAGGGTTGTCCAATAACCAGAAGGTTGGTGGTTCGACCCCAGCTAGTCGTTGTGTGTAGCGCTTTACATTGAGATGCATTATTCATTCACACCACATTCACACAGTGGCAATGGTAAGCTACAGATGTAGCCACAGCTCCCCAGGGGGAGACTGACAGAGACGTGGCTGCCAAGGTGCGCCTACGGCCTCTCTGACCACCACAATTCATTCATATGCATTCATACACCAGTGAGTGCAATGGAGGCAACGTTGGTGACATCCACTAAGTTGTCAATGTCCAGGCGGTCTGGATCCTTTTTCCCAAACTTCTTCAAGAAGAACGACACATTTAAAAACTCTGCTTTTTTTGCCTCTGTGATGGCTTTATTCAGCCGTTGGTGGAATGTACTTACACATGTGGACAAAATTGTTGGTACCCCTCTTTTAAGGAAAGAAAAACCCACAATGGTCACAAAAATAACTTGAAACTGACAAAAGTAATGATTAACAAAAATGTACTGATAATTAACCGATGTAAAACAGACATTGCTTTTGAATTCTTGTTCAACATAATAATTTAATGAAACAAACTAATGAAACAGGCCTGGACAACAATGATGGTACCCAAGAAAAGATTGAAAATAATTTGACCATAGACTGAATCTTAACGGGGCTTAACGGCTATAAATAATGTTTATATACATATGCTAATATATTTTTAATATTAGAATATTTTAATATTAATATATTTATAATGGTTTTAAGCCCTGTTAAATTATCAACCATTAACCTGTTAAGCTATAACTTAACCAGTGTTGTTTGGCTTTATTTTGCTGGCTATTTAACATATGTCTGTAACTACCTTAACAGGTAGGTCAGATAAATATGCTTAAATATAATCTAACATTACAGTGCTAACAGTAACTTCATCTGTGAAATGTTTAACGATGAACATTAGCAAACCATAAACAGCAACTATAGGCTACTCACCTCATGTCGACAGGAGAAGTGACGCTGCTTAGCTGCTTTAGTCATGACGGTGTGATTGTGCCCTGGAAAGGTTTATAGGATTAAAAAGATAAGAAAGCTTCATAATATATATTTATATTAAAGGTAGGGCAGGAGATCTTGAAAACTCAGTGAGTAACAGCCAGAATTTGGTATAATAATTTGGTAATACACACCCCACTCCTTCTCTCTGAGCCCACCCTGAAGCCACACCTCCTAATCACATGGATGCGCAGTATGTGTTCACAGAAGACGACTGTGGTCGAGCACTGCGACCTGCATCAGCCGGATCTCATTTACAGGTGAAAAACACGTAACATCATCATAACAAATATAAACAGCAAATATGGCAGTTAGCTAGATCTGTCAAGTGAAAATGTTAGTGTATGAAAACAGTGCGTAATACTATTTATATAATAATGAGTGCGGTGTTGCAGGCTAACTAGCCACAGCAGTCATGTTGAGCCGGTCACCATGTTAGCCATGATGCTACACCATCTTTGCTTTGAATGCTCAGCACATTGTGTTCCTGTGCAGTCAGTTTATGTTATGGTGATATCCACACCAAGTTTGTCTGATCATCAGAGAGAAGCTCAGAAAAACAAGTAAATGGAATCAAACCTGCTTCAAAATGCAGAAAGCTGCCAACCAGAGCCTGGTAGCATCATGTTAGCATCATGTTAGCAAACGTAGCCTGGTGAAAGCTGACAGCGTCACTAACATCTCCGCTCTTCTCGTACTGGCAAAACATTCATCTCAACAAGTAACTGAATGCTGGTTACGCAGTGATAAAAGATAACACAATGTTGTAAAAACAAAAACTCACACATGATCAGCCTTCCTGTCTCTTCTGCTCCCTCCATGGTTGCAACACTGTAAAAAGGGATTAAAGCAACTTACTTACTTCATCATTCCAATACTCACCTGTAAAGAAACAGTAAAGAAAACACAAAACACACAGACAGAACCCCCCCCCCCCCCCCTTCTGCTTCTAAATCTGCGATCATTTGTTGAAGACTTTGCTGAGTTTCGTCAGGATGGACAGAAAACCTGCCCTCCATTACTCTCTGGCATACCAGCTTACCTGTGCCACACGCCGGCTCCACCTGTACATAGGAGACGTGGACATCTTGGAAAATGCAGCGGAAGGCTGGTGAAGCTTAAGGCCAGCTTGTCACTCACAGGGGCGGCATAGCGACTGTTTACAAAGATAAACACATCTGTAAACAACTCACTCTGACATCATCTTACTCCAGCTTTGAAGTCGATGTGTTCGAGCTTGGTCCGTCTCTCCCAGTGCTATGCGCTATTATTTACAGACCACCAAAATATAGCAAAGACTTCTTGGGAGACTTCTCTGATTTCTTGGCTGAAATTATGCCAAATTACGACTAATACTTGGTGATTTTAATATTCATGTCTGCTGTCCGGATAAACCACTGGCCAAAGACTTTAAATATCATTGACTCTTTTAATCTTGTACAGCGTGTCGTTGGTCCCACTCAAGAGCATGGACACACTCTGGACTTAGTTCTGACTCAGACTTAGAGGTGTACGATGGATCGTTTTCAGATCATATGCCTGTGATTTTTGACTTTCTGCTTCCATGTCCTGTGGTCAAAAAGCCTGCGCAGCGCCACCGTGTCGTTACATCCTCCACTGCTTCTCAGTTCTCCGCTTCATTCAGTCAAACCTCCACTGCTGATCCTTGTACCGCAGATGTAGAGGCACTCTTTTCATGTTTTAATTCTAAATGCCTGTCCATCTTAGACTCTGTGGCTCCGGTGAAAACTAGGCATCCAAAACCTAGTCCTGAGCCGTGGCTGAATGATGTCACACGCGCAGCAAGGCGTGAATGTAGAAGAGCAGAGAGAAAGTGGAAAAAGGGCATGTTACAGGTGTCTTTTCAAATTTTAAAGTACAGCTGGCGCAACTATCAGAAAACTGTAAAAACTGAAAGAACTAAATATTTCTCTGACATTATTGCTTTCATCTGTGACAATCCCCATGTTCTGTTCACAACCATCAACAATGTTATCAATGCCCCCAAAACAGCCTGCTTGGAAGCTTCAGATGATCTATGTGAGACATTTTTGCACTTTTTGTTGTGTATCTGTGTTGAGGGTGTTGGTGTTCTGTGTTTTTTGGGGTGTTGGTTGTTCCTTTTTCCCGTAGGGGGCGCTCGGTCCCCATGGTGGGAGCGCAGTGGAGCTTGGCTGGAGGCGGATCTATGACACCTCACTTCCTGTCGGTCCTTTAAAGCTGGAGCGCGACTTATCTTCGACGCTGGATTGTCTCCTTTTGTGGTACACTCTTGCCGCTGTTCTTAAGAAAGGAATTCTTTGATCAGTCATATTTTTGGGAGAAGATTTTGAGAAAGACTCACGGTGCTCTCTGCTCTGTTTCAGGTACGAACCTTCGGATTCATTGTGCTCCTCCAGCCAGTTGCCTGCGCCTCGCCACCTCATCTTCATAACTATTCTGTAACCACTTGTAAATATTAAAACTCACCGTAAAACGCCACCCTCTCATGTCCTGCTTTTGGGTCCTACACTGAAAGCCTTACACTTTTTTATTAACAAGGTTGCGAGCATCAGAGCCCCCCTTTATCTAACCCATCAGACCCGATCACTCCCCCTGCTGTATTAGACCAATTTGAGCCTGTTGGTCTGCATCTGCTAAAGAACATTGTTGGCCATATAAAGCCCTCTGGTTCCCCTAAGGATCTCCTTCCACCCCGTCTCTTTAAAGAGGTTTTTCCAACAGTAGCTCCAGATGTGCTCAATATTATAAACAGCACTCTGAGAAATGGTACGGTCCCTGATGGTTTTAAGCACGCTGTGGTACAGCCTTTAATCAAGAAGCCTGGTCTTGACATTTCTGTCCTCTCAAAGTTTAGGCCAATTTCAAAACTTTTATCTCAAAGATTTTAGAAAAAGTTGTTTTTAGTCAGTTGAATGTGTTTTTAGATGAAAATAAAATCTTTGAGGTGTTCCAGTCAGGTTTTAAATCCCAGCACAGCACAGAAACTGCACTACTGAAGGTTTTTAATGATATTCTGTAAACCACAGACTCTGGCCACTGTGTCATCCTGGTCCTGCTCGACCTCCTTCAACACAGTGGACATGACATCCTCCTGTCTCGACTGAAAGACTGTGTGGGAATCCAGGGCAGAGCGTTACAGTGGTTTAGGTCATACTTGACGGGGAGAAGTTTTAATGTCCGTGTGGGGTCTGCTGAGTCCTCTGCTGCCCCTCTCACCTGTGGAGTGGCCCAAGGCTCTATTCTGGCCCCACTCCTCTTCTCCCTATACCGCCTCCCTCTCGGGTCCATTCTCCACAAACATGGTGTCTCTTTCCATTTTTATGTGGATGATTCACAAATTTACATGCCCTTAAAACGAAAGGAACCTCATTCTGTTCAACAACTCTTAGACTGTGTTGAGGAAATTAAATCCTGGCTGTCAGCAAATCTGCTACATTTTAATGACACTAAGACAGAGGTCACACTGTTTGGGCCCAGTGATGCCTCTGCTGCTGTTGTAGATTTGGGTGTCCTGAAAAGTCCACAGTGACAAATCTTGGCATTGGTAAAAAAGAAAAAGAGAAAAGACCATATTTCACCTCTTTCTGAGCCTCGTTAGTGCAGTAGACAGCGAGTCAGTCTCATAATCTGAAGATCTTCAACCCTCACAAGGGGCACTTGTTTTAGAGCCAGAATACAGATCACAAAGAGCACACTGTATATTTACATGTCATCCAGGTCATGTTCATAGAGACAACTGAAGCAAGGTGTCTGGACTTGTAGAGTTTTTTTTCCAAGTTTTTCTTGAAGATGTTTCTTTGCTCCTCCAAGCAGCTTCATCAGTTCTAACTGTGCTCGGGCCCCAACAAAGGTGGGTGAACTGTATGTGAGTGAACAGTGGTGCAAACCCGCACATGTCCGTGTCAAGGAGCGTCTCTGTAACCTGTAGACTGGAAATCTGCAAAGTGAGCCCTGAATTTTTACATGTTCAAAATATCTGTTTGCTTCACATCTACTCATATTATTTACCATCATTGGTGTTGAGTATGATACTACCCATTTCCGCATGACACCATCCACACTATAAGGATGTGTTTCATGATCAAAGATATACTTTATATATACAATACAAACAATAAAACAGAACTCCAAATTCTGCAGACTGGAGAAGAAGGCAGCGTGGTCAGAGCAGTCAGAAACAGCTGCTGCAGGGTTTCAGCCTGTCTCTGACACACAGGACACGGCCTGGTTCAGACCATGTGCTTCATCTGGTGCAGAATGATACAGCTGTAAATCCCTCTGTGCCTCATCTTGAAATCTGTGTCAACACGTGCTGTCTCAACAAGTCTTTAGACCGAGGTGACATTCACGATCAGTACTGAGTATTTTGGTGTATGAGATGAGGGTGTAATATGTTAAGACACTCACATGTTGAATCATAAAGTGTATTTGTTGCATAACAGGAAGTGGTCTTGTATTACAGGGTGTGACCCTCCTGAGAAGCAGAACCTCTCCTTTATAGGGGCTGTCTTGATAACTGGACACAAATTAATTTTCCAATGATTCTCATTGGACAGAAATTAAAACTTAAATAAGCAAAGATGAGGGGAGGCTGATAGATCTGTGTTGGTTACCATCTGAGAGCAGTGCGCCAGGAGTACAAAGCTTTCTGCCTGAACAGGGACTAGAACCCTGGACCCTCAGATTAAAAGTCTGATGCTCTACCGACTGAGCTAAGGCTAGCGCCCATGTGTTGATGTTGATGCCACAAATCGCACCACAAATCGCGCCGAGAGCGCCAGTTCAAATCCCGCTAGGCGCGTTAATGAACTGCACTGAAATTACGCGAAACATATCGGTCGTTGTATGACATTTTACCGAGGTGACGTTATAATTAAAAACAAAGCGAAAGGAGAGTGATGCACACCGTGTCATTTGCTGTAATATTCCAATTGCACATGCATGCATTGAATGGGATAAATGCAATCTGCTCGCTGTTTAGCTAATATGGAAAGAGCTTGAGAGGAACAGGATTGCATACAATAATTTTATCCTTAGTAACAAGCTGTAATGTGTTAATCTGCATTTTTCTTAACATACTTTTTTGTATACCGACCTTGTCTGCAATATAAGGCTCATCAATGGCTCCAGACTCTTGATTAACCCCCACAAACCCAAATATATAAGAACAATGGAAAAAACCTTTTAGGTGTTATTACCATTTCAGTAACTTTTGGGGGGGAATATTGCTCACATTGAGCACATGTAAAGGACCAGTAGGAGTTTATTTGCAGTCTTTACTGCTCATAAAGCCTATTAATATTAGTCTAAATTCATATTTGGATAAACATCATTTTTTATCAAAGTATTTTATGAAATTAAATGGTATTTACAAACACTGAAATCAGACTGTATTTACAAATCCTGTAAAAACCGAACAAAAGCTTTTGTAATGTTTATAGCCTCATTTAATTGTGATAAAGGCAGATTCACAGTTTTAAGAATCCACACATTCCAGAGGTCAAACAATACTGTCTGGCAGACCTGTTGTTCAATCTACTATCATTCTATGAAGCTGTACATGCCCAACTACCTGAACATTATTATTAACTGAATTACACAGAGGGGGAAACTGATACCAAAAGAATGTGTTTGTTTACACCAGTGGTCCCCAACCACCGGGCCGGGGACCGGTACCGGTCCGTGGGTCATTTGGTACCGGGCCGCACAGAAAGACTGAGCAAAACATATATTTTTCATTATCTGAGTCTGAAAGCCGTTTCATTTATAAATCGATCAGATTCATCCGCCTGTGCCTTTAAGCACCTGTCCAGACGCTTGTCTCGGTCACGGGATACGGCCCCAAAATTAAGCCCACAAGCAAAAACGAATAAAAAACAAACGTCTTTGGAGAGCTTCTTCGGAAAGGGGAAAAGGCCTAACGAGGAGACAGAAGAAGAGGAGCCTACCCCTTCAAAGAAGTCCTAGAGTCCTATTTAAAATACGGATTTATTGCAACAGGTGATTCTCACACACCAAGTCCGCTCTGAGTGATGTGGCGACAGACTCGCAAATGAGGCAACGAAGCCTTCAAAACTGCGAGACCGAGCACCCTGCATTAAAAGACAAGCCATGGAAGAAAACATAAACAAGAACGACTGAAGCAATTAATGACGGCCAAAACAAAATTACGGAGTGGACTGGACATAAGAAACACACTTCGGGTGTCATGTCTCCCATTATCCCTAGATGGGACCCCCTCATTGCTGAGAAAGCTCAAAGGCTCCCACTAATTAAGCATAAGAGTAAGTTGTCTCTTTATGCACTTTTTTTTCTGTGCCGGTCCGTGAAAGTATTGTTTTACATGATACCGGTCCATGGTGCAAAAAAGGTTGGGGACCGCTGGTTTACACTATATACACACTGATATACACTGCAGCAAAGATGCTGCGCTGGTGGCAGGATGCTGCAGTGAAGCAGATGCTGGGCTGGCCTCAAGATTCAGAGAAGAGATGGGGGTCTGTCTCCCCCAAACACCAGCTGCCTTTTAAACCTGGCCATGCTGCTGTATTGGCTGGCAGGGTAAAGCTGTGCAGGTTGTCCCCTGCAGCCATGGTCAAGAGAGCTTCTCTCTGAGGTGTGGATGGCTGCTGCAATTGAAGCCTTTGGAGACTCAATGGCTTGCTGAAGCACCTCGGTCTCCCGAGCCCGACTCTGCTTGTTGTACCTGATACAAACAACAACAACAAAACAGTAGTTTTACAGAAGCAATATATTCCACAAATACAGCTGACATGGTTCACATACTTCATGATTTACTCACCGTCATGCCAGCATTGCTGTGTTCACCTCAGGCAGCTGGATGGTGGTCTCAGCCATCACACAGGCTTTGTTGACAACACACTGGTGTATGCTGATGAAGAGTCTCAGTCATCCAGGTCATAATCATAGAGATGATTGAAGCAAGGCAAGGACTTGTAGAGTTTTCTTGAATGGAGTCGAACAGGTCTGGCTGCCCTTGGGACCCGATGAAACACCTGGAAAATTAAGGCAGTGTGAAATATAGCAATAAAAGATAAGTGTACATGCTAGTTTGAAAAATAATGACCAGATATTACAGTAGCTGTCTTATAATTCACAATTATAAAGCCTGCAGTGAGTGGAGGTGCTGTGGCAGATGTACCAGTGAGTGGAGGAGCATCCAGCAAGGGGACAGTGGCGTCCTCAAACTCCTCTGGCTCCAGCAAAGCGTAGCCTGTCTGGTCATATAGATACTCCACCCCATAAGCTCTCCTGAAAATCATACACACAAACAAACACATCAAATCATATGTCATGTACTAATATATGCACTAAACCTAAATACAAATGAGTTTTTTCCAGACATTAGGAAACTGTACCAGTGTATTTCCTTGGTGGTGTGTAGTCCACCAGCTTCAGGATCCATGTCTGTCAGTAAATAGTCCTAAAAGAACAACAATAGAATAACAAGGAGGAGAAGCATAATGTTTATCAGAACACTAAGAGAGAGTTCCTCACTTTAACACAAAACAATAATTTAATTATAACAACTACATGATCATAGAATATTGAAAACCAATGCAGTGATGCTATGACACAGTAATACTACACTACACTGCAGTAATAAAAGTCCATTGAAAGTTACGCTAACTGAAGACAAAGAGAGAGCTAACTAAAGCTAACAATAACAAGAGGCTTGTCTGTAGCTGATTAGCCGAAGCTAACGCTGTAAATGTTTGCTAAAACACACTAAATGTAGCGTTCTCCCAGTCAAATGCTTTATAGGTGTAAACAACACAGAGGCCAGTCTATGATCAATTATTCCATCTGAGCCGTCGGTAACTGTGAATTTATCCTAGCCAGTAGAGCAGCGGCTAGGTACGTTCATACATACATTGCTACACAAACGTAGCGCTTTACAATCACATACCAGCATGTACACAACGACACTCACCGACACGTCGGAGTCTCCGGTAGAAATTAATCTTGCAGACGGTTACTGGGGTAAATTATCCTGATAGCCGTCCACGGCGACGTAGATCGGTAAAAGGCAATGACGAAGCCATAGCAACAGCGTCGTGACCGGGCCACATCCGCCTCGAGCAGTGGTCCGAGCTGCGATTGGCTGGCTCGTTGCCAGGGGCGGGAGCTGGCGAATCGTGGTAGAGGGCAGCTCTGTCATTGGTCAATTCGTGGTCAATTCGTGGTAGCACTCGGCCTCGTGGTTGGCCGTCGGCGGAGGTAGGCGGGAGCTGGCGAATCGTGGTAGAGGGCGGCTCCGTCATTGGTCAATTCGTGGTAAATTCGTGGTAGCACTCGGCCTCGCGATTGGCTGTAGGAGGAGGCGGCTTGCTCGACACACGGGCGGCCGGAGCGCCACGCCAACGAGGCCTAAAAACTGGGACATATGGTCTATATGGACAAAAATCTACAGCAAGGGTCTCAAACTCAACTTACCCGGGGGGTGTCACTTGTTGTGACCTCCCCCGGTCACCCCGGATAGTCAGACTCCGTCTTCTGTAATCAGAACATTGAGTGAAAGACAATACACTTGGTTTATAGTTTCGCCTTTTGCAAAAGGGAGAACACTCAGTGAACACAGGCCTTTCAGTCTGCTTCACTCCCCTCCATAGGTGCTCTGCCCCTCCCTGGATACAGGCTCGTTTTATTCAAAAGTAGAGGTACATTTGCATAATAGATAAACAGTTTTACCGTATTGGGAAATGTTACCCTTTTATCCCCACCTACCAATGATTATAATTGGTCTAACATATTTCTGTGGAACACTCTGTATCACTCCTATGTCTGACGATTTATCTTACGTCCGATGCCTTCCAGTGCTTCGGTCTTCACCGCATCAAAAGGGCTCCCGGAATGTCAATATCCTCCCTAACTCTCTGTAAGGGAGTATGTGTGTGTGTGCAGAGAGTCTCCCTTTTTCTCTGAGTGAAAGCATACATAAGAGTACATAAAAAGTAAAAGATCTCTGTATCATGTCAGTGTGTAGTTAACCTTATATAATCCCACAACTCCCCCTTTTGGACTCTACTAGAGTCCAACACCCAAAGAAAACCGTGACAAAGGTTATATGTGTCAAAAATATAAGTAAAAGTTTGTGAGCAGTCAAACAGTAAACATGTTATACATCATAGTATGTGGGGGTATTTTAATCGGTCGGTCTTTCACCGTTCCCGCCCCCAGATACTCCTAACAACTCAAATATAATGAAAATTGTTCTACAGTAAAAATGTTCAAAATTGTGTTTTTATCAGTTCATGTATGTGTTCCTGTCCATCTGCCTCATCGCCCAGCGCCCCGCCTGGTTCTCTGGTCCTCTCGTCCTCAGGATGTGTTTTCTTTCTTCGGATCCCTGGGGTTAGACTACCCGGGATCCTGGATTCCTGTCAGGGGATTATTCTGCCCCTTTTGTGACAGGATCCGTATCTGAATCAGCCGATTCAGACTTCTGCGCCCTCCGATCAGCGTGGACGTCCTGTAGAGATCGTTGAGGCTCCTCTGCAGCTGCGCACTGGCTCCAGTGGAACCAGGTGTCCCCCTTTCCTCTCAGCCGAACCGCGTGTGAGGTGCGTTCCGTCACCTGATAGGGACCTGTCCACCTTGGCTCCGACTTCCTTTTGATGACCCTCAGGAGTACCCACTCGGCTAAATACTAACACCAAAGCTTTAAATTCATTATATTATGATTTATATTAATATCATACTACATACTCTTTCAGTCTCAGCCGGCCAGCTGGTCCAGGAAACTGTCGACCTGTAAGAAGCTCATAGGGTGTAGATTATATGGCGTTATTAACAGAACATCAATACAATAGATAATACTTGAACCCATATAAATTTGGTCTGTGCACAGATTTTAGCCAATTTTTGTTTTAGGTTTGATTCATCCTTTCCACCTTTCCTTGAGACTGTGGATGATAAACAGTACCAAAAGCATGCTTCAGTCCCAACATAGCCTCCACCTGCTGGAGGTCTTTGTTTTTGAAATGTGTTCCATTGTCAGATCTGATTTTTTCAGGAAAACCATGTCTAGGGATGTAGGTGTTAATCAGAAATTTAATGACAGTTTTGCTGTCCTCCCTTTTCGCAGGACAGGCTTCTGGCCATCCTGAGTATGCATCAACACACATCAAAATGTATCTGAATCCCCTCACAGAGTTAATCATGTCAGTGTAGTCAATGATGATTTCTTTGCCCGTCTTGGCCTCTAGTGGGTAGTGTCCTGCTTCTGGTTTGATGGTTGGTCTCGGATTGTATTTATTACGCTGATCACATGTTCAAATTACATACTGAGCCATGTCTTTCATGTAGGGGTGCCACCAGTGCTCCAGATTTCTTAACATCTGAGCTACCCCCACATGGCCTAGCCCATGTGCTTCTTCCATGGCAGTTTGTCTCAATCCAGGTGGCAGTATGGGTCGTCCATCCGGTCCCCTCCATACGCCTCCTGTGTCAGTGAGGTGAGTGCGACTACACTATGTGTTGTGAGTACATACAGCTGGTGTCCCATGACCATGTGTTCAGTTTTCTGAATTAGCTTAGCTATTCCTGCATGTTGTGTGCACTGCGGGTGTCTTTTTTCCATGTGGTCTAAGAGGACACTGATGTACATCAGTATTACTCTCTCTCCCCCTTTTCTCTGGAACTCCTTCTGCAAACTTCCTCTATCTTTCACCATCAACTTTCACAACATCTTTCTGCCAACAACTTATCTACAGCATCCTTCATAAGAATCACTTCTGCCGCTGCAGTCTTAGAGTCATAAGTCTGGTTCAGTATTCCGCCTAAGACCGTCAGCTGTTCCTCTACCATCTTTAGTGGGCTGTGCGGACCCCACCCGTCGTCAGTCATGTCTCGGTGCACACTTAAGTCCATGTCGTCAGTCATTAAAGTCTTAATCTCGTGCTCACGTAGGAATTACAAAACTATAGTTTAAGTTCAAATTTACAAAACTGCAGTTACAATGTTTCTATGTCCTCTACCAAACTATGTACACATCAGAAAAAAACTAATCCAGTTCGTGAGTGAACCTACTTCAACAGACCACTGCTTTACGTTAGCACCAGTTAGGTTTCCAGCAGTGCTGCTGCTTCAGCTCACACGTCCCTGGCACTCATCCACATTTCTCATTCATGCATTACCCGTAATATGAGCGCTCAGTATGTGTGTGTGTTACAGCTTCACTCTCAGCTGTGTGTCTCAGTAAGGGGTGCTTTCGAACTTACAGGACTTTCCTCTGTTCTTGTAGCCGGTCCGACTACTCACAGTTCATCTGTTCTTGCCGTCTCTCTTTTAGACGGCTCACAGTTATAACAGTGTTCTTCACTGTCTAGATTCAGGCCGACTGAGAAATACAGTATGGCACGCTATGTCCCTAGTACTCAGTCCAGTGGATTTGAGACTAGCCTCTCTTCCACGACACCAGAATCTTATATGTCTGTAATTTGGAAGCCTGCAGACTTACTACAACTTCCGCCTAACTAGTGCGGTCGTTGTTTCAGTTTCCAGTCGTTCCAACATTCATACCATGTGTTTGCCTGTTGTTTTTTTCCTCTCTCTTTTTTTAGTGATTTAGGGTTCCTCAAGCCCCGGGACTCAAACCCAGCTTTTCTGGCCTCTCGTCAGAGCACCGGTGGAGTCGCCACACTCAGGATTTTGCAACCCCTTTTTTCCTTTTCCTTTCTCTTATTCTTTATCTTTATTCTTACAAGAATTCTTTAACCTCTTTTTTTTTTGTTTCAGTCAATGTTCGTATAATTTACAGGCAGATTACTACTAAGACTCGGGACATGTTACACTTTAGAGTAGTCAATGCAGATATAAAAGGTCTCCTCACCTTATTGTTGGCGCGCCATGTGTCCTCTGTCTGTTCGTAATTAACCCCTGTGTTCAATTGACGGATCTGAGAAGAATATAATTACCTTCTATCCTGGACGGGCCCCCAAAATGTTGTGACCTTCCCTGGTCACCCCGGATTGTCAGACTCCGTCTTCTGTAATCAGAACATTGAGTGAAAGAAAATACCCTGGGTTTTGTAGTTTCACCTTTTGCAAAAGGGAGAACACCTAGTGACCACAGGCCTTTCAGTCTGCTTCACTCCCGTCCATAAGTGTTCTGCCCCTCCCTGGACACAGGCTCGTTTTATTGAAAAGTGGAGGTACATTTGCATAATATATAAACAGTTTTTCAAGACCTTCGTTGGTATTCCCATATTGGGACATGTTGCCCTGTTATTCCCACCTACCAATTATAATACTTGGTCTAACTGTTATTTATGACTGTGAAACACTCTCTATCCCCCCTCTGTTGGATGCTTTATCTTACGTCCACCTTCACCATAACAAAAGGGCTCCAGTAATGTAAACATCCTCCCTAACTCTCTGTAAGGGTGTATGTGTGTGTAAAAACTCCCTTTTTCTCTGAGTGTAAGCATATACAATCGAGTACATATGTGCTCTATATCATGTCAGTGTGTAGGTACCCTTATATAATTCCACAGCTGCTAACTAATTAAACAAACTAAACAGCCTTATGTTATTTATGCTAACTGACGGTAACTTCAACGGTAAATAAACAAAGCACAGAGCTCTGAGGAGCTAAAGCAGAGACAGAACAGCTGGAGGGACACATTTGTAGCTCCAAGTCATGAAGTCAGTGTCCTCCTGTCAGAAACACTATGTGCTGAATGTCACTCTTTTCACACAGAGCCGTTGTTGTTCCGTGACATTGTCATGTTTACATACCTGTTCTGTGTAGCTTGATCTCAGGCTTCAGGAGCAGATCCAGCAGTTTGCGCTGACGGTCCAGCTCTCCCTTGTACTGGACGATAGTTTGTTCAAACACTCCCAATATTTCAGCAGCAGCAGCAGTTAGCCGCTCGCTGATAAAAGCTCTCAGAGACTCAGCAGCAGCCATTCAGATGTAATAAAACACTTACAGCGGAAAACTTCTGTTGAACTTCTGCTGTCACTGTGCTTGTCTTTCTAGTTCCTCTTCCCCCTCCTTCTCCTTGTTCAGTTCATTTGTTTGATTGCCGTTGCTAGGCAATAAAACTCTTGTTATTCACCCTCTTTCATCTTTTTTGTTTGATTTCCGTTGCTAGGCAACTTGCCGTTGCTAGGCAATCAACTCTTGTTATTCACCCTCTTTCTTCTTCTTCTTTGTTTGATTGCCGTTGCTCATGTGTTGTTCATCTCCCAGAGGACATTCCGGGTCAACTTCACGTTTTTTTCCAATATTAAGCAATTTCGGTGTCATCTGCCAAATGTATCTCCTCCTAGAAATTTCAAGCTGCAGACTCCATTTTAGTCTTAAAACGCTCATTAGATGCTGCTCTATCAAACTTGCATTCAGAATTTTCTAATTCCGAATCGTTTCCACACGCCAGGCGCAGCCACAGGTTCTGAGTGCTGTGTTTACTTGTTTTTGCTCCTTGCTTTATTGTTTTTTTACAAACCATACATTTTGTATGACTTACAAATGCCAATATTTCCTTCAGACTAGGTTTCTGTTTGCTTTATATTTCATTATATTTCCATTTGAATGACTTAATTGGAATTGTGAAAAGTCTCCTACCCTGAAATGACTGAGCTGTTTCTGAGGTATTGCCGTCTCCTTCCTCCTCTCTGGCGCTTACTGTTTGTAAATGGCAGATTTCAAGCCCAGGAGACTGGTGGGAGTGCATGCAGCCTGTGGGAGTCAAATGAAAAAAACTGGAACATTGTAAACAAGAAATGTATATAAAAAATGTGAATAGCTGGTTCATAGAGTGGAGGTTGACCACCATTTTAAATCTGTCCTAAAGTGCATATTGTGCAGAATCAGAAAAACCTCATTAATCCCTGCAGAGATGCTGCTTTGTTCAGTCACTCAACATCATAAATTATACTGGATAGTATGAGAGATGGATGGATTTGTCATGTTCACAGTCCTCCCAACATCAACAGACAAGTGCCTCATAATGCACCTGTAGGGGCTACTGCTGTAATAAAAGGAATGACGCAAAAATGTGTGACATCATCTTTCACACACACATTTCCAAGAATCCGTCTGTATGTTATAATACAATAGGCATATTTTATAAATGCTGTTGCCCAGAACATATACATTGGTTTGTGATGAAACGGTACCCTAGCTTCTATATCGTATGCTCACTCAGACTTGATACGGGGCAGAATCTTGTATTCGTATATGTACTTCCAATATGAGGCGCCCTCACATTTAGGCTTTAGCTAGTTCTGTGTCTGAGTAAACGCTCTTACTTGACACACATATATGCATCAAATACAGCAAGCCATTGCCATCACACAAGGACATCTGGCATTCAGCACACCAGCTGTTTGTACTTCTATAAAATATAAGCGTTTTTCAGTCTGTTCTCAGGCACTGATGTGACATGAATAAGCATGTTTCTCACAAATGATGGTCTTGTTTCGCTTGCTGTTATGGAAAGTGACTGTTAAGGTTGGTCAGATATGGGAGACAAAGCCTTATGTAGCCTTATGCCTTCGACCCTCAGATTTCCTCCTCTGCTGAGGCTTCTTAACACAGACCTGTATCCATAGTAGTTCACATGTACAAGTGGCTTGGATGACGTCCCTGAAACTATGACAGGTGGAGAAATAAATTCAACTCTGAAGAAGATAATTGTGTTGTTACAAAGCTTGTTGTCAGTATAGACTTTCAGATATTTTCAGTCTTATGTTTTGTCACAGAACATGTGTTTACTGCAGATGTATTTATGAGAGAAGTTAAAGGAGTTAACTCTTTTTTATGCTACTGTAAACTAATATAAGGTTCATTTCATGCAGCGAGGGGACAAAAGTTCAAAATAAAGGGGGCTGCAGGAGCCTCCTACCACTCCTCCAACCAGAAGAGATCTGGGCCAGATCCAGACGTTGAGCTGAATCGTATTCTTCGAGCCTAAGCAGAGCTCAATCCTAGCTCGCCATCAGCCCTGGCCTGCACACAGCACAGGACCAATTAATGTGCACACAGTCCATCTATCTAATAATAATGCAGTACAAATCGTATCATACATAGTTCTAAATTAGAGTTCTCATATCATCAAATATATACATACAAACATAGATATTCTATTAGTCAAATTGGGAAATAAATGTTTGCTATATTATAATATCAATTCTGCTAGTGTAGCAATATCAAACATGATCAAACATTAAAGGTCAGACAGAAATACTTTACAGACCTCTCACATTGATTCAATGTAGCACAGTTAAGGATAGTCAGAGAGACCTGGCTTTTTTCTGGACTCAGTGCAGGAGGTGGGTGACAGGAGGGTCCTGACAAAACCGACTCCCATGATGCACCACTGAGACACAGGAAGTCATTCCTGCCTGTCTCAATCAAACTACTGAACTCTGAACTGGAAGATAAGACAAGACAAGACTTTATTAATCCCGAAGGAAATTCCTGTGCCGGAGGTATCAAGTTACATTAAATGCAGTTAAGTACAGAGTATAAGAGTAGAAGTGTCACTCAGACACTGTACATTCATACTGGTACATTCATGTCCTGCTCTTTACTATGGGAAGTTCTTTAGATACAACTCAGGGATTTAAATGCTATCTAGGTATTTAGATATTTATTATATATTTCAATGTATCTTTAATTTCTAATGTCTGTAACAAAAAAGAATTTCCCCTCGGGGATAAATAAAGTCATTCTGATTCTGATTCTGATTCTGATGCTGGACAATGAGTCCACCCCCTGCAGGACGCCCTGTCAGCTCTGCAGAGCAGCTTCAGTGGCAGACTGCTCCACCCTCGGTGTGTGAAGGAGAGATACAGAAGGTCTTTCCTTCCTGCTGCTGTCAGACTGTATAATAACCACTTCTGATAGGAGCAATATTCACACACCACAGTGTACAACACATTATTTATTTAGTTTCTGATGCACTATGTACAGTTTTCTTACAGACCACTTCTCCCTCCACTCACCTGTGCAACAACTGTTCATATGTAAACTGTTGATGATTCTATTCTATATTTTATTGGTAGTTTATTTTATCATATAGAATAGAATAGAATATACTTTATTAATACCTTTGGGAAGGTCCCTCGGGGAAATTTGGGTACCAGCAGCACTACAACACCGTCAGAGCAAGAGTTAAATAGAATAAAATAGAATATAGTGCAATAAAAAATAAAAGATAAAAATAATTTAAAATAAATTATAAATATAAATTAAAATAATTTTATTTACAAACATTGCACAGCAGCATAAATGGTTTCTAAGGTTTCTTAATCTTAATCTTGAGACTGTCTGGAGGACACACAGAGTGGACATGGGTCACAGAGTGCTGCTGCTGTTTGTGTCTCTGCAGCATGGGCAGCTGCTCCTGCTCCACTCGTCACCGGCTGATTGTTCACACCTGTGATCAGTCATCAGCCAATCCTGCTGCAGCTTCCATCTAGTATATGTGTCCAATGGAAGCTGAGCAACATGTCAGCTACACACATAGAAACACTACACATAGTTTGTCATATAAATAACATGGATTGAATCATGTTGTACAGTCAATGGAAACAAAAAGCACTGAGAGTGGTGCTGGTAGTGCAGCAGTGGATGGAGGCTGAAGTGCTGCCACCTAGTGTCAATATTTGGTATTACTCTGACTACATATTCCACCTTTAACTCTCTGCCATATATACTGTGCCATGTGTGAAGTGATAATAAAATGTGAATGTGAATTTATTGTAAAGGACTTTACTTATTATCCCTGTTATAAGTGAGCAGTGTGTGTGTGTGTTAGAATGATGTGAACTGTTAGAATGATGGTGCGGCTCACACAGGTGTGTGTGGTTGAGGTTAATCAGTGCAACAATGTCAGCTTCTCTCTACAGACTGTGAGAGAAACAGTCTGACTGAAGACAGGAGGAGGCAGAAATGTCACTGTGTGGATGTCAGCTGCCAGAAAACACCACAGAAGAAGAAGAAGAAGAGGCAGAGGAAGAAGAAGAACAGAGAGGGGGAAGTGTTTGTGGTGACAGTGGATTGGAGTAAAGCTCAGCTGCTACAACAGAACAGTTTCTGAACACATGTGTAGCCACCAAAACTACACCTGGTACAACAAAGGATCACAGTGAGTGGAGGACCAAGGCTGGAACCAGAGGACCAGAGCTGAGCTCTGGAGGCCAGAGAAGTCCTCCTGATTGAAGCTGACATGAAACAGTCAAGATGTGAGTGAAGTCCAGACTTTCTGCTTTAATTCAAGTGTTTGGACAAAAGTGTGGCATTAACCATTCGGGAGCTGTAGACATTTTCATACACACACATTTCTGCTGGCTCATATATAATGGAACAAAGGGCTGACAAGCAGCTGCATGTCCAGGTGAGTCCTGTTCCTGGTTCCTCCATGACTAATCCAGCAGATCAAAGTCCTGGAGGTGGTTCTGAGTGCTACATTTACATTTGGTAGCTGTTCACTGGAGCTCTGAACCCTTCATCAGGTGTGCCGTGTGGAATGATCCCATCACACTTCATCGGTATGAAGCGTGTTATTGAGTTATGGTAAATACTTACATCTATGCCAGCCACTTGTGTGGCAAAATGTCGTCCCAATCTTATATTCATGCAGCCATATTGTGTTCTATATACAGCTATACCATATATATATATGTATATATATATATATATATATATACCTTCTTACACTGCAAAAAAGGAATTTCAGGAAAGTAAAAAAAGCATTGTATCAAGGAAATGAGTCTTAATGTTTGTCCAGAAAGAATATTAATCTCATCAAGCTTGTTTTACATTAGATTTTATATCTCATTTTAGGAAGGTATGGTAAGTTTTTCTTGATATATCAGCTAATTTTGAGGTAAAAAGAACCAGAAACAGATGAAAACATGTTTTATAATAAATCCCAGTGGAGCAACACGACTTATTATAAGAGTAAGACCATTCACACAACTCCTCAATTTAAGAAAAACTAAACAACAATGAACACTTTTTATTATTATTATTATTTCATTGCAGGCCATCTGTACCTGACAGAATTGGTTCATATCCAGCATCTTGTTAAAATGACAGCAGACTGGTCTATAGAACATACAAATAATACAAATAACCATGCTGTAAATGTGCATTGTCCACAAACAGAACAAAATGACCCAAAATGGCAAAAAATGAAATGACCCTTGCTTCACCTGCACCCTGAATCACAATGTAGCAAAGAACATGCTTGTTCAGTATACTGCAGCATCAGCATTTGACTGACTGTTGATCTGCTGTTTCAGATTAGTGTTACTGTTATTTTCATACAGAAAGAACAATCACGAAACAACGAAAACCACCGAGGCAAACCGATTAAAAACTGCACCTGTTACAACCTCTCAGATGAGGCTCTGTATAGCCCAAGCACAGCTGCCAGGTAATATTTTGTGGGGACATGTCACATCCTTGTGAGTAGAACTATAACAGGGAGTGGAATCTAACAGATCCTCAGATGTTATGAGTTCAGTTGCTTGTGCCATGTTTGGCCTCTCTATTGAATATGCCATGTAATTTCTATCATAGCAGACAGTATTATGCTGCTGCAGCTCAAAACAATATAACGACCAGTTAATCACACAGATATTGCTCACGAGTCCAAACTCAGGTAAATCACTGGAATTAACAGCAGTTACAAGTAATGTCTTCTCCGTACATATTTATTACCATTTAGATGAATCCATTCAACAGACACTGCATTGTTTGTGTCATCATTTCCGAGGAAAGCCCTTGTTTTTCTTTCAAATATGACATGCTGCGTATTTCTGAAGTTGGTCCCGATGCACACTCATTGAAAAACATTGGGTGTTCAGGATGACTTACATTTTGACAACACTCATACATTTGATTATGCCTTACTAAAGACCTTTGCAGCCCACTGTTTGAAAAAACAATGTATTGATTCAAACCTCATGCACATGTGACGGACCATCGGTCCCAGGAGTTCCATCTGCGATGGAGCATGAATCAGATATAAATATTGTTATCAGGGAAAAGACATTTCAGATGTTTTAAATGCTGTTCAGTCTCTTTAACCTGCTAATTGTCTGTAGACCAATGACAGGAGCAAACAACATCTGAACACTTTCTATGAGTTCAAGGATGAATTTGTAGTACTCAGTATCTTTAGCTTTATCAATAATAAATGAACAGTCATTTGGCCTGAGGATTGCTTCAGTTTACTGTCACTTGAAGCTAATGTGCTGTAAGCTATAGGGCTTGGTTTGTCTCTGACATCAAGCGGAGAGTAGGGAAATCCAGTTAATGCAGTATTGAGGGCATCCAAGTCTAGTTGACCTAAAAGAACTGAATGTTTAACACACACTTTATTTCTAATGGAGCAATGCCTTCAAGAATTACATGCATCATATCCTGAGGTGTTTGTTCAATCAAGTTAAAGGCTGGAAATTCTACCAGCTTGCTCTTCCTGTTGATGCCAAATGTAGTCTTTAAACTGTTCCTAAGATCCTCTGTATTTGCTTCTCAATGTCACTGCACTGCCGAACATGTCTTTCTAGTGTCCTTAGTTCAAAGTTGTCTTCGTCAAAATACATTTGCGTGTCCTTAAATGAACATTCACACTGCCAGCACTTACTCTAGGCGAAACCAACAGCCTCTTTAAATCCACAAAGCTCATGTTGTGCTAAGGTGTCTCCACACATCGACACTAATGCTCCAGATATTTCACATTCACCAGCTGCAGTCTGAATATTAACACCATCATATAGCATTTTCAAGTCCTCATACAACCTGCCCAAAATTCCATCCACTCCACAATCAGACAACTCACTCTTCTTTGCAACAGCCAGTAGACGGATTGCAGCAGGTTTTGATCTATATTTTGGATGAATGTTTCCTAATGTATAATAAAACATCAGCAACTTATTCTGGGAAGCATGAGATCCAAGTGCATTGCAGATTTCAAATAATGATCTGTAAAGCAGAAGGTGGGGCTGAAAATAAAGGCTGTGATTTCATGAGCTCTCCATCTATGATGTCATAGAGAGAGCCACTTCTGTATTTTGTGTATTTTGTGGCTCATCTATCAGTTCTAACACTTTTGGATGGGACAATAACTGTTCTGAACTTGTAATCAGAGGTATGTAATGAAAACATTCAGGAACTGTGGCAAGAACCCTTTTTGTCCCTTTTTTCTGCAGCAGGCGGTATAGCCAACAGAAAGCTCCTCTGACTCCACACACTTGACATTGTTCTTAATCACATTGTCCTGCCTGTATGCTGTCCAAACAGATGTGAATGGATCCTCAATCCGGTCCAATACTGCCAACGCTTCCTTTTCAAGTTCACTTCCCTGATGTTGAAATACAGTTTGTAGCTGACTCCTCAGACTAGTCACCAACAGAGCTTGATATTGCTGCATTGCTGCCAAGACATCATCCACACCTCTGCAGAACAGACAAGAAATAAGAGCAAATTAAATACAAACAGTCCATGTTTTTAATTTATTAGCATGCAATCTCTATTACAAAGTGTATTATATTAACATCCACACAATGATGCTATTTAACTCATTATTAAGGCATTCAAAGTACATTCAGATCCTAATTAGATAGCAGAGAGCAAATACAAGGAATTATTAAACATCACATCTCATAGAGAAATATGCTGCAGCTCATTGACTAATAGGGTCACTGTAAATGTATGTTTTATTTTCAATATATATACACAATATTTGAAACACAATGTTTTCAATTGCAGGCATCAGCCCAGATGTGCACCATTCAGTGAGAGTTAGGCTTGTCCTTGACATGCAGATAATCAACAGAGCCACAAATCAAAACAGATGTAATAATGTTGTATGTAGACAGACCTGTGAAAGATGGTGCTTTCTCTTGCAGTCAACATAACAGCAGTAGCTTGTCTGGTCAGACGGTTACACCTGATGTCCTCCTTAAAAAGAAAATCACTGTTCCTCCACACAAAACATGATGCTGTTATTAAACTGGACAGGACTCACCTCTGACTGACTTGATGCAGAGAGTCTACAGGAAGACATGACCCCCTGTTTCCAGCACTGCTTCATCCGTTCGCTCACTGGTTTCCCCCGTCGCTCAGCTGGACTGTATGCCCACACGGTTCTGTTCACCTGATGAAGCTGCTGTTGTCTTCTCTCCCTGTGAATGGTTGCTGCCATGTTCAAGGTGTTCGCGGTGGTTTCTTCGAATGTGACCATAGTGAGTTGTAGACTGCATATTCTTTGGTGCATCCATCAATTCCACAAACAAAGTCCGGACTACGACTATGAGCAGTATTTATATGACTCAATAAAGACTTGAGAGTGAGAGCTACAAACACAAAGCAGATAACACAGCGCCAAATCATTCCCTGTTTTTACCCTTAGCTAGCAGCTAGCTGCCTGCTCTGCATGAAGCCGACCTGCTGACACGTCATGATGAAGGTACGTACCACAATTCCATGTCTTATAACAACAGAAACCACTTACTATTTATCAATTATCCAGATATGCCGATATATTATGAAGCAATATGACCTTATTTACGTGGATATAGTTTGTAAAAATGCAAATTAAAGGTATTTAGGCTTAGTGCCCCTCCCCGTTCCCTCTTGGAATATGGTACATTCCACCTGTGGCACGTTTTTTTCCACTTGGAGTCCGTTAAGCTAAACTTTAAGCTAGAGGTTACCTGCTGCTGCTGTGAAATCATAATTCTCAACAAACTGTGGATGTCAGACTCATAAAATGGACAAACTGGACGAGGTTACACCTGCCACAGTCAGAGGTATGCTACAAGGGTTACTTTGATGTTGTGCTGGTGTTAATGGTGAGTTAATGTAGTTAGCCTAGCTTAACAAGTTGTGGATTCGCGGCTAAAGTTTAGCAGCTAAAACACATAAAACGGGCTAATCTAGTAATAGCTTATGTCTCATTGAGCTTAGGGCCATTCTCTCAATGTCAAGGACTGTAAACACTGAAAATACAGCAACAACTGGTCATTTGTAAGACATGAATACATGATGTTAAGTTCACATACTACTCTTGAAGTAGAAGTAGCAAGAAATAAAAAATGTGGAAACAGGTGCTGACAAAATATCCTCACCTACTATGTAAAAATCTGAAGGAATTTAATGATAACCTCTGTTTCTTGGCCCTGACTAACTTTTCTGTTTTACAGCTGCTAATATTGGAGAAGACTTGATCCCATCGCTTTCCCGAGATGACGTTAAAGACCTCTTTCCTGGTCCTGAACATTTCTGGAGGCGCCGGGCTATATCAAAATGAAAAGGTCAGATCTGTCTGTCACAGTATAACAGGACTGATAAACAGCACATGGTTAAATCTGACTCATAAGAAACACTATGACTGATATGATCTCCATCGCAAGAGCCACAGAGGACTCCAGATGCCCTGCCAAACATGAGGTGCATGCCATCAGTATACGTTTTTTTCATTTACTATGTATGCCTTCCAGGAGCATGTTGCCAAAAAGCTCATGAAGAGACTCTCAAATGTGAAAAGTCCAAGGAAGACCAAAGTTCCACCTTCCAAGAAACCACGGCAAGAAGTCAGTTCTGGAGATTCCAGTGCATCCACCATTATTCTGGAACATTCACCTGTTAGTTCTATGGGCATCCCAGTGTCACCTAGAGCCAGCACCCCAGTGCAAAACGGGACAGCAGTGATGAAGAATGTATGTATTGTATTAAATATAATTTTGGCTGAGTTCATTCATATGGCACATTCTGGACATTCAGCAGCTTTGGAGTGTTTCACTATGTGTCCAAGAGTGTCTGTACTCTGGGCCAATATTTTACTTTTATATCAAGTAACACAAACATTAATGAATTAATGCTACCACTTACTCAGTTTATTATACTGACAACTTGCTTGTTTGGATATCTCATGTCCTCTTTCCATCATAATGTCCCTGTAATGTCTTCAGCTTGTTCAGTTGATGTCTGGACAGCCAGAAAATCCAAGCAGGACACTACAAGACCCTCCAAGAAATGTACAAGTCCAAAAAGCCAAACAAAGCTGCAGTAACTCATTTGCTGAACCTTGAATCCGAGTCTCGAAGACGCTTCATCACCTCTGACGTCTTAAAGGATTCTAGAGGCTTACCCTTGTTTCAGGGAACTGGATCACGTAAGTAATGTTGGTCCCACTTAGTTCACATGACTCAGTTTGTAGCCTGACATAAATAGCATAATGTTCATATGTCTCACACATTATAGATTTGTTTGGCCTGATGGTGAATCATCTTAGATAGAATGTTAGACTTTTTTTTAATTCTTCACTGAATCTGTTTTTCAGGTGCTTGACGAGCTGCAGCCAATTCTCCAACCAACCAACTTCCAGCACATATCAGAGATGCAGAACAGATGGAAAAGCTTCTACTCAAAGGTCCAGTTTTATGGTGTGATGAAGAAGGCCATGAAGCCTCCAAAAACTTTGAATGGAGGTGAAGTCATGATACATTTAGTCTTTTTACATAATAATGTCTCAGTTATTTATGTTACAGTTACTTATAGTACCACGTTGTATTGTGCCTTTTCCATTCAACCAGTGGAGCATATCACAGCTGTCTTCAGAGCCCTGCCACTGCTCTGTCCGTCCAGCACTATGCCACCAAAGAAACTGGGCTCAAGCAGCCAGGCTCTTTTCCATGTCCTTTTGGTGAGATTGTTCATAATATATTCCTGTTTTTCATACATTTTATATTTAGTTTAGTTACTTTGAGATAAACTTTGATCATTTCCAAAGTTCCAGGGGAAGGGGAAGTGTTTTCTACAGTGTGCTTAATGTAGTACTGACTTCATTGGCTCTAGCTGTGCTGCATTTAGTCAAGTCAAGTCAAGTCAGCTTTATTGTCAACTCTGCTATATGTGCTGAACATACAGAGAATCGAAATTGCGTTACTCTTCACTCCGCAACATATAACATGTAACTAAAAACTAAAGATAAATATAAAGTGTAAAAAAATGTACCTACAATGAGGCACACACAAAATACAAGGCACATAATGAAGGCACAATGCAGTAAGAGTGCAAAAGATGTATAGTGCAAGTCAGTTAGTTAGCATTTACAGTGCTGAATGCTAAGGGGATTTATTGTGACCATAGAATTTCACTAATGTCCTCATCCAGGTCAAAGTTCTGTTTTTCTAATCTTCTTCATTTATTTGTGTCATCCAGACTTCTGAGGATCCTGATGGGTTCATGCAGCAGCGGGGCCTGTCTTCTCCTGTTCTGCTTGTTTCTGAGGACAACTGCATGATCGCCGTTGGAAACACTCCAGTGAGCACCTTCACCATGGACAGACTTAATGAGGGACTTCTCTACCTCATGGCATATTACTATGCCCTGCACATACCCAAAGTGCATTTCTACACTCCTGTCAGTACTGCAAACAGAGGTACACAACCATTCAGTCCACGAGCAGGATTTGACCCCCCACTACAAAGAAGCGATTGGTGAGTGGAAGTCCTTCACTGAGTGAGTGAGCCCCTTTGTTTGTAGAAGCTTGTGTTTGATTTTCAAAGAAAAGTTCATCACATTCGTCACATTTGTTGTTGATGTTTTTTGGAATGTGGAAGTGGTCCTGTTTTGAATTAAATACAATATATTGAATGAAAAACTTTTGGTGTCTTGATTTAAGACAACTTCACTTATATTTGTTATACTGCTTTAAGAAATGATGTCTTATTTTAACTACATTTGTGCAGATTAAGGTGTCATTTCCTAAAGGTACTTTAGTAGATAGACTTAAATTCTAATTTTAAGTTACTTAATCTTAAATTAGTGGTTTTTCATTTCTGGTTTTAGAACAAAATGGATTAATTGAAGGTTTTCTGTCATGTTTTAAGTTGCATTTTAGTCTTACAGAGACAAGAATTTTGTGCCTATTTTAAGAATTCTTGTCAATGTCTGGAGTACATCTTCCAAATCACAACGGTGTTACAGCACCTCTGATTGACCCCGCACCCCTGTGAATCACCCAGGAAGGGGAAGACCTTAACACACATGGAGGAGGCACATGTTAGCCCCAGTGGCCTAATGGATAAGGCACTGGCTTCCTAAGTGCAGAGGACAGTGGACCAAACCAACCTGTGTGAAAATGCATCTCAATGTTTTCCCTAAAGAAGCAAAGTCCACATGTCGGTGTGTCTCAGCAGCTCACTGTTCATGAGCACTATGCTGCACGCTGAACTGATATACACTCTAAAAACTGTAAGCAGGCTCTACTCTACTCTACTCTAGTTTAAATCGAGGCAGCTGGACTCCAGGACTGTTTTTGAAGATGTTTCCCACTCCCCCGAGTGGCTTCTTCAGTTCTGCTACTGCTCTGGTTGGAATCTGAGTTTTATGTGTTCAGGACCTCTGTGGGTGGATCTTGCAGGAGCTACCATGACTAAGATCCCTATAGTTGGTTAATGGTCAGTTAACAACCAGAAAGTGTGTCTGGGCCATGTGCAGGACTAGTTGACGGCCCATCGTTAGAGATTGAATGTGAGTGAAGTCTGCTAGGAAGGGATGAAGGGACAGAGCTGTAAACAGGTGAGAGCTGATGCAGCATCACTTATTACCTGAGTTTCCCCACAGGGAAGCTGCTGTTTACAAGCTGTTTAAAGAGAGAAGCAAGAAACCAACAGCCAACAGAGTGAAGGAGCTCCATCCGTCTGATGCACATGCAAGGTAACCTCACCTTCTTGTTCTGGTGTCTCAAGGTGTTGGTTCAGGTATGTCAGCGCTGAAGTTACAACATAATAACTAAAGTCAATGCAATTATCTTTACTTGAAACAACGTAAAAATTGTGATTATGTGACTTAAAAGCACATTTGATGTTTGACTTCATCTATGAACACATGTCTGCAGCATGTTTACTGCATTTGAACTGTTACTAATGTCATGACGCCAGCTGTGTCAGCTTTGTCTCCCTTTAAGTCCTCCATCTTCCTGCTTCATGTACTTTGTTGTTTTGTTGGATATCCTGTTTTATTGTGAAAGGACTCTTTCCTTCCTCTTGTGTTTCCCTCCTTGTTGGTCAGCTGCTCCGCCATGATTGTTGTCACCTGTGTCTTGTTAACTCTTGAACACTGTGCTCAGGGCTCTTGGTAGTTTCTGCTTCTTCTCCTGTGCTCCTCCAGACACTCCCAGTCCTCCTCTCTGACTGAGCTCACCTGCTTCCACTCCATGTTGATCGGCTGTTCTCACCTGTGTCCGTGTGTATATAATCCCCGAGCTTCTCCTGGTCCTTGGTCAGTGTGTCTGTTCCACTCTGTCTGTCCTCTTTGTTCCTGTCTCACTCTGTGTGTCCTCTTTGTTCCCGTCTCACTCTGTGTGTCCTCTTTGTTCCTGTCTCACTCTGTGTGTCTGCAGTTGTTCTCCTGGATTCACAGTTTTTTTCCATGTTATTTCTTTTGTTATTTGAGTTTCTCTTTTTTGGTGTGGAAGTTTATGAACTCACTTTTAAGTCTCCAAAAAAAACAGTTTAATTCACAGACATTTTTAAAATGTTTCTTTTTTTAACGTAACAATTGTTTTATTTAAAACCTCGGCTCTGAAGGTGTTCATATAGATGCATAAAGGCCTGTTCAACAGCAGCCACTTCCAGTACTGAACCACTTTTCTCCACTTGGCGGCACACCGGCTGAGAAACCATTGGCTCCATCTAGTGGGCCAAGTTGAAACTGCTATGTATTCAGATTGTTCAGCTCACTTGATCTGGTGCGAGTGCATGTGCTTCATTTTTAACATGTGCTCAGTTATCTTGTTTTATTGGTTATATCTTGGAGCTGGAAGGTCAGGTCTTTTTTGTCATAATTATTTATAATAATTCAGCTCTGAAGCAGGACAAATCATTCCCTTCCCCCCCAAAGCACCACTAGTCACCCCATAGTCCCACAGCAGCCCATCACCAGTGTGGACATTCTTAGCGCTGCAAACAGGATGACTTCCTGCTGCCCACCGGGTAAATCCACCAAACTCGTGCGGGGTGCAATGTTGGGATTTTTGGGGGGAGTGACTTTAACAGGACCCAGGCTCCCAACACCTCTGCACAAGTGGGTTTGTTCTGCCCCCATCCTGCCTGGATGCAGGCCTTGAGGGGGGTCTTGCCCTTCCTGCTGGTGGGATGAGCTGGGCAGCAGGAGAAGGATGACAAATGTAGCAAGTGGTATAATAATAGATAATAATATAATCATCTGTAACACAATGAGAGCATTTCCAAGAAAACATGCAAAACTTAGTATGTACTTGATGCGCTGCTGTCACTGACAATACTGAAGACTTTGGGTTTGATATGTGTTGGTTTTGGGGTCGTATCCTGCTGCCTTCTTCACTGCAGGTATAAGGTGTGGGAAGGTTTTAGGAATGAAGAACTCCTCTACTTTCTTCAGTGGTGTAACATTTTGAGCTACAACTTCTCATCTTCTGTCATAAACTGTGGTCATTATTGTTCCCAGTTCATTGACATATATTGTCCAAGCTGCAGATTGCAGCTTTAGTGTGACTGGTTTTCCAGAAAAGGTGAGCTTGATGCCTTAATAAACTTGACCCCTCCATCTCCTGAGGGTTCATTAAATGATGACATTGCACCACCAATAAACAGCTCCACACCTCCAGAGCCTTCGGTCTCTTCACATGCCTCCAGCACTCCCCCTGCCATAAGCAATGTCCCTTCTGGGATTGTTAAAGTATTTCTGATTCTGATTCTGAAGCCCCCTGAAAAGGTACATCTGTCTATCCCAAGCAAGTGGATAGTTCAGGATGAAAATCTGAAGAGGAAAGTTTAAAGGCAGAATCAGGAATCTGTCAATAAACTGAAAGAACAACTACTGAATACAGTTACTGAAAAATCTGTTAACACTTTTTGACCCAGAGCACCCAAAAAACAAAAAACAAGCACTCTTCAAGACCTTGACAGAGCATATAATGGCAACAGTGATGAAATGCACAGGATGTCTGACCGGCAGCTCATCAGATACAAACCATTCTACATCACTGATCACAACACCTGTGTATGCCATCAACATGGAAACATGAGGCTTTAGACTACAACTGTTTCAAAGAGAGGATTAATCACAACAGCAAGTCTTCCAACACTACTATCATCAACATGCTGCAGCACTGAAAATGACTAGTGCATGAGACGACAATGCACAAAATGCTGTTTTGAAGAGGTTAGGATCAGCGCACATAATCCAGCATGGGATGGTTAAAGAAAAAAACATAACTGGGTGAAAAAAAAGAAACGTGGACCAGTGGGGGAGCTGATAGAAGTGTGTATGTATGTATCTGCCTATGGGAAACATTGTCACCTGTAGAAACTTTCACTGACCACTGTTCTGTCTGTAGCTCCCTGTACTGTAAGGCCCTCTGGAACAGTTCCAACATAATGCTGCAGTTTTAATGCTTTACAGCAGTGGTCCCCAACCACCGGGCCGGGGACCAGTACCGGTCTGTGGGTCATTTGGTACCGGGCCGCACAGAAAGACTGAGCAAAAAAATATATTATTCATTATCTTTCATTTATAAATCGATCAGATTCATCCGCCTGTGCCTTTAAGCACCTGCCCAGACGCTTGCCTCGGTCACAGGATACGGCCCCCAAAATGAAGCCCACAAGCTAGCAAAAATGAATAAAAAACAAACGTCTTTGGAGAGCTTCTTCGGAAAGGGGAAAAGGCCTAACGAGGACACATAAGAAGAGGAGCCTTCCCCTTCAAAGAAAAAGAAACCTGCATTTAAAAGACTATATCAGGAGTCCTATTTAAAATACGGATTTATTGCAACAGGTGATTCTCACACACCAAGTCCGCTCTGAGTGATATGTGGCGACAGACTCACAAATGAGGCAACGAAGCCTTCAAAACTGCTTTGGCACTTAAGACCAAGCGATTTTTGAAAGAAGAAAACGTGAACAAGAAGGACAGAAGCAATTAATGACGGTCAAAAAAACTACGGAGTGGACTGGACATAAGAAACACTCTTAACAGCATAAGAGTAAGTTGTCTTTGTATGCACTTTGTTTTTATTTTGTATATTTTTTTCTGTGCCGGTCCGTAAAAATATTGTTTTACATGATACCGGTCCGTGGTGCAAAAAAGGTTGGGGACCGCTGCTTTACAGGGCATTTGAATGGAACTGTGTTTTTCAACTTCTGATAACAGTCTTATCTGTGCGAGAGGAAGATCTGGCGATGTCACAAAACTCTGGCTGCCAACACTTGTCACATCCATGATATCCATTGTGAGCCTTTGTGTTTTTATATGAAGGCTCTAGCAGGAGTATCACATAATGCAGGAAGCGCAGCATGCACAACCTCAGTCCTGAGCATATCAGCACATGCTCCTAGTGTGGACATGACACCAAACCCTCTGGAGGATCGCAAATGGGAGTCCCCCACAAGAAGAACAAACTGCAACACAGGGAGAAACACCATTTCTGACTGAAAACAACTGCAACCGTTTCTAATCATTAGCATGTTTTTAGTATAAATTACCGTCTTGTCTGGACAAGGAGAAAAACAAAAAGGTGAAAATGATCAGGGCGGCCAACAATTACACAGGAGGGAAAACCAGAGCAAGTAACACACATGGAGACACACAAGGACAATCCAGTTCCAAATAAAAGAGCAAACTAAAGCAAGTCAACAAGTGCAGCAAAAGCCTGAATAAACCAAAAGCTGGAAACACAAACAGCAAAAGTTGAATACTTCAAAGCTTCCTAGAGAGTGTAAAGGTTGCCTCATAATCACCTTTTTACATGGCTGTTAGAAATGAGAGAAAAGAGGATATTATTTCTCATCACGTATAAATGTCATGTATGTATATTTGTCACCTGCCAATCTACGCTGCGGAGGTGTGGGATCCCTGTGCGGAACATTTAAATGTCTCTATGGAGGACACACGGGAGGACACAGGAGACACATGGAAGACACAGGTGGACGAGTGGACCTTTTCCTGAAAGACGCCGGCATGTGGAGCAGCGTTTGGGCCTTTTCCCTGGCTGGATTTACCGCGATTTAAGTGGAATCTACGGACATTGTGGATTTACCAAAGACAGTGGATTACCCCAGGACTAAAAAAGGATTTTACCCGAACGACTGGAGTTTTATTCTTTTTTAATGGAGCGACGTCTCACCGAGGAACTGCTGATCTAGTCCTCACGGAGGGACACGGGTTCATTTGGACCGTTCTCTCGAACTCTGAACTATAAATATTCTGTATATATTATTTGGGAACTGATCGGGTTGCACTAAACTCTGGGGGTTACAGGGGACAAACTTTGTGGGAAAAAGACCGGTTGTGTCGCGCTGCTTGTGTGTGCGAGCTGACCACCTGAGCTCTGCCTGCAATACAGCGTGAACTCTAAACAATCGATTTCTGACTCCTGTGTTTTTGTAAATATTATTAGGATTTTGGTGTGGTGTGTGTGGCCTAGCCTGGCGGTTTTTATTAACAGATAAACCAGCAGCAGCAAAATAAGACCCGCCCGTGAGAATAGTGCGTTGTGGCGTTTTCCTGGTGAATTGTTACAAGAGTAGTTGCTGCTTCTTCTCCTGTGCTCCTCCAGACACTTCCAGTCCTCCTCTCTGACTGAGCTCACCTGCTTCCACTTGCTGATCAGGAGACAAAGGACAAAGGAGGGAAGATGAGACACAGAGGGACATTTGTCCTTTTGTTAGTAGGGCTGCTGCTTGTTGTTGCTCCTTTAGAAAACCTGATGTGTTTTCTTGTTCCTTTAGTAGAAAATAATGAGTCTCTTTTGCTTCTTTGTCTCCTAGTTCAGCTTTTGTTCCTCTCCTGCTTTTGCTTTGACATGCTTTGATTCATTTCCTCTCTGTCTCTAGCTTCCTGTTTTATGTGGAAAGATGTAGTTTCCTTGTGTGTCTCTAGCTGTGTTCCAATTCAGGGTCTGCATCCTTCGCCTTGCCCCCCACTGATGTGACCCCGCGATGCAAGACAAAGCACATGGAAGACTCAGTACTCAGTTTCTCGTGAATGGTGACCAAAAATGACAACGCTTGGGAGAAAAAGAAGAACAGACATATGGACGCATTTCACGTTTGATGTGAAGACAAATAAAACCGTTTGCAAACCATGTGGAGTGAGTATAACCGGCAAGAATACAACAAATTTGAAGCGACATTTGCACGCGAGTCATCCTGACATCCATGCAAAGGTAAACATAACAAAATGTCTTCTTTTAATTGCAAGCCTCTGTTTCTGCTATAAATTAAGACATCACTGCTGTCCTGTAAAGTTAACACTACTTTTAAAAGAATCTGAATCATGTTTAATGTGAATTAAAAAAAGTTGTTAGCTTAGTTGACGAGAACATTTTTTTTCTGTTATCACGTCACAGTTACAGAAGACCTCAGAAGATAACAGTGGACCACCGAGTGCAAAGAAAGGGAGGGTGTCCCAGCAGCATATTTCAGCAGCTCTTTTAAGTGCTGCAAAGTACAAAAGTGACTCTAAAGAGCAACAGACTAAGGAGGAAGCTATAGCAAAATGGATTGGTTGCACAGGATTACCAGTCACTACAGTTGAAGATGAGGACTTTGTTCTTATGATGGAAACAGTGGACAGGAAGCTCACCGTTCCAAAGAAAACAAAAATAAGCAATCTGATAGACAAATATTATGAAGGTGAAGTACAAAAATTCAGAAGGAGATTGGCTGCTGCCCGAAGAATAGCTATTGGCATTGACTTGTGGACGAAAAAAGGACTGACTGCTTCTTTCCTGGCTATTAGTTCATGCTACTTTTGTGTAGAACAAAATAAGCCAGAACATATATTGTTGGCCCTGGAACAAGTGGCACATCCACACACTGCACAATCCATCAAAGCATGTGTGGATCAATGTATGCAAGATTGGGGCATATCAGACGAGAAGATCATCACTGTGATCACAGACAATGGCAGTAATATGGTGGCAGCATTTAAACGCATCACACCAGAGGGAGAAGCCACCACTGAGGATTCAGAAGACTCCCCAATGGCTGAAAGTGACTGTGAGCCTGAAACTGACTGTGAGCCTGAAACTGATGACATGCGGTGAGCCCATTTTTTCATTACATTTACATGAAAGGGAATTGCATTTTCCCCACAAGATCTGTAATCTAAGATAATTACTTAATAAATTACAATACTTTATTAATCCCACAAGTAATCCACCATAAAGTGTTTGTAATTTACAGTAAATGGAAGCCTTTTTATGTTATTTATTAATATGCTCATTTGTCTGTGTTCGTCCTTTTTAGATACCAACATATTGACATGGATATACAACGAATGCCATGTGTGGTGCATACATTACAGCTCGTCGTCCACACAATACAGAAGGAGGCAAGTGTCAAGAGAGTCCTTGATAAAGCACGGTCAGTGGTGAAGCTTTTCCGCAAGTCCTCTGTTGCAACACAAAGGATTTTGGATGAATGTGGCCTTACTGTTGTAAATGACTGCCCTACACGATGGTCAAGCATATTCAACATGGTTGCAAGACTCCTTAAAATTAAAGACTCAGTCTGCAAAATTGCAAATGACATGGGATGGGACAGCTTGCTCCCTAGTGAGTGGCAAAAGCTGAAGTCACTGCATGAACTACTCCTGCCTTTTGCAGAACACACTCAAACCCTTCAGAGTGACACCATGTCCATGTCCCTTGTGGTTCCTGCTCTTTTTGACCTCCTCAGCCACCTTGCTGACTTTGAAAAAGCACTAGCCACAGAGACCTTGCTGCTCTTGCACGGAAAATGACAGGAAGTATGAACCAGCGCTTTGCATGGATCTTGGATCCAACTGATGAAAGGTTCTTACCACTTGTAGCGGCTGCCTGCTTTGTCAACCCTACCGTTTGTGAAACTCTTGTTGATGTGGATAATGAAAATATCCAGGAACTTCTGAAACAGGCAGAGGAGTACTTGGTCCAGTCCACTCAGTCACATTCCCAACACGAGGATCTGTCTGAAGATGATGGAGAGGAGAATAGGAAGGAAGCAGAGGACTCCAAATCAGCACCGTCCTCATCAAAGCAGCCAGTCTTCAGGTTTCTTTCAAAATGCAGCACAAAGTCTAAACAGAGGACCTCCACAAGCAGCATGAGGCAGCAGATCATAAAGTATAAGGAACAGCTTTCACAGCCCATCACATGTGACACAGGGACTGACTTCTGGCTGGAAAAAAGTGACACCTTATATCACAACTTAAAACCTTTTGCATTAGACATATTGGCTATGCCAGCTTCTCAAGCATTTGCAGAGAGGGTATTTAGTGTCACAGGTGATCTCGCTCGAGGTCGGCGCAACCGAGCAAGGGTCACATTGGCGCGAAGTGCTTTTCTTAAGATGAATCGAACCAAATAAATCTGTTTTCTGAAATTATAGCAACAAGTTGCATAATTATTCTGAAAGCAATGTTATATTTTTGTTAGGTGTTTTGATGTTGACAGATTTTTTTTTATCTCCATGCACCACAAGATCTGGAGGTTTGCAGTTATGTTGTAGTTGAAGATCCTTAAAAGGAATTGTTGCATTTCCAGCTACTGACAGTGAAGAATGTCATGCACTCTGTCATTGAACAGTGTATATCTTATTCAGGGAGAGCAGGTCACATTTTTTTGTTGCGTTTTTAAAAATTCTTTTCATAAAAGATAAGGGCACTTAAATAAAAATTTTGTGTCAAAAGTTAAAGCTGTGTATGTGTTTTTTGCACAATAAAACCTTAATTTCATGACACACACATCATAGAATTTTAGTCGACTAAATCTGCCTTGGATTTAGTCGACTAAAATTCTATGATATTTAGTCGACTAAAACTAGACTAAAAGTTGAAAAATCTTGATGACTAAAATGTGACTAAAATTAAATGACATTTTAGTCACAAGACTAAAATAAAAACTAAATTAAAATTTGCTGCCAAAATTAACACTGCAGCGACACAACACATACTACACAACAAAGGATTTGTACGCCCGCCTCAAGCACCTGTTTTGGGCTTTCAGGCGCTCCACTTCGGCCTTCAGCTTCCTGATGGTCCTCTTTCTTTGGGGGCACTTTTGGCAGACTGTCTGTGCCTCCACCTCTGCCTCCTCCTCTGGCTCCTCTTCTGCCCCCTCTTCAGTGAGGTCCAGTGTGGACCTCATGGCTGGCTGAGGGTTGCTAGCTCTGAGAATAGAGAGATTGTGCAGAATGCATGCCCTCCTCATGGATTTCAGCATCTCCTGCCGCCCTTGGCAGATCTGTGATGGCTTTTTTGCAGTTCAGTACAGGGCAGTTTACTCTCCCCATTTTATAGCGCCCTGATGACAGGGCGTTAAGGAGCCACCTCTCCTCTATGTTTTGAATGTCATGCACAGCCATGAGGTGCCGGGCCATGTGCAGCATCTCTGTTGCAAAGTGGGCACATTCCTTCGTCCTTTGGCTTTGTCATCTAAAACAGAGAAACAACAATCAGAATACCACATATTAAACCCTTAAAAACACAACAGCTCATATTATAGTATATATAAGTTTCAGTAAAAACCCCTTTAAAAGCTGAAGACATAATTTATTAAAGTATTATAGCACATACCTCCTTTATAGGGGCTGTCTTGATAACTGCCTCATTTCCACCTGTTGTCTGTTCCATTTTGTTGTTGAAGTAAAATCTTCTGGATCCTTTCGTTCATCTTCCCCGGTTCTTTGATTAAGAAGAAGTGGACAATATCTGGTCTCAAAATTACAATTTATTCTAACAGTAAAGAAGCAAATTCTGAGTCACACAAAACAGAGGCCTCTGTGGTTGCCTAGCCTCACAGCCAGAGAACAATATGCCATTCTTGTAAACACCTTTTATCCTATCTTGAGATCCCATAAAATCATGTCCTTCCCTAACTCTGCACCAATGGGGTCAGCTCAACTGATATTTAGTTTACCTTATTTGGTAATAGTTAAACCTTAGAGTCAGGATAAAACAGAAAGAAATAGCAGGGGGTCCCCTTTTGTCAGTCGTAAACCTAAGTTGAAGATAAGTTCTCCAGGAGAATGATCACTGTACCATACGAGTGACTTTATGACGCCCCATAAAAGCTTACACCTCTTCCCCCATGTAAGTTCACTTTAAGTCCTAACATCTCATAAGCTGTGGGTCAAATCTGAAAGTGACCAGGAAAACAAACTCACAGGAAGGGTGGGTCGTAAAATGGGGTCATAGGGGATGAACACATTACTTCAATCAAGATCTAGATTTACAACCTTAGCTTGATATCAACCAGAGCTGTCTCCAAAGAACAGCTAACAAAGGAAATGAATTACAAAAGTCTATGAGAAGTAGGGAAATTACACACTTCTCAATACCTTCAGTATACCTGTCTTCCTTTGATCTTCTGTAAAACGTACTTAACACATAAGTACTAATAAAACACATTACAGTAATATGCATACAGAAATGAAAACTTCATGTTATGGACACACCTCTAGATATGTGGACCCACACCACATAACAACATCATGCAAAATAAAATCTTTCACCTAACAATTTGCACAACAGCAGCTGAAACTGTCAGGAAGTCAGGTTGAGCCAGGGCTTTTATTTTGGTATTTTATTGCTTTGCCTTAGTTCCTGCTTTACTTCCTGTCTTATTTTTGAAATCACTGAACCTCCTCTCGTTTCAGGTGTCTTGACTTCCCCTTCCCCGTGTGCTCCCTCCCCCTCCTGGTGATTACCTGCTCCTCCCTAATGTGTCTCACCTGTGCCCCTTTGTCTGCCCTACTCCCTGTGTATTTAGTGTGTGTTCCCCTTTCACTAGGTGCCAGTTTGTTTGGTATGTTAGTGAGTCTTAGTCTCGTCTCTCATGCCTTGCCAGCCCATAGCTTTCAGCCTCGTTCTCTGGTAATTCATATGCATCATGCCTTGCTCTCGTGATTTTTGATTAGCCTGCTTTCTCAAGCCTGGCTCTTGCTCCCACAGTTTGTTGTGATCTTTTGTTAACTGACTCTGGTACTGTCCTTGTCAGCATAATTAAAGACTGTTGTTATTTTTTAACCGCTCTGTGCCTGAGCATTTGTGTCCGCATCCACGACAACCCCCTGACAGAAACTGATTCACAATCAGTGTTGATACTAACTGGACAGGCTGGTTTCACACAAGTGTGACTGACTTTTTAGGGCAATATTATAACAAATACTTATGAGACATCATATAAGAAAGACCAGTGCATCATGACTTCAGCGCCATTCAAAGCTTTAGGAGGCTTCATGGCCTCCATCACTCCATAAGACTGTTCCATCTGTTCTGCATCTCTGATGTGCTGGGACGTGGTCGCTTGGATGTTTCACTGCAGCTCATCTGGTAATAATGTGTAACACATATATGAACATCAAGCTGATCATCATCTCCCAGCTGTAGACTGTGTCCTCCTCGTCTTTACGCTGGTTGGATGGACTGTAGTTGTACTATGTCTCAGAATGCTGCCTTTGAAGGAGGTGCATGCATGTTGGTGAAGACGGGCATCCAGTTCGTCTTCACCACATGCCACAGCCTTCCAAAGGCATTCAGTCCATCAGTAAACTGGCTAATAGGCTTGGTGGTCCTATTATAAAAACAGATTTATATTACTGTTAAGTAGTGTGGCACCATCGATATCTTTGAAACAGGGATGCAGTAGCTGACTCCATGAGAACATACAATAACTAATTAGCTAAGCAGCTCTAAAATGCATTCACTAGTTAACTAGTGCAACGTTTTGCCTTACTAGTGCAATAAATAAAATTTAATATCAAGAAATGAACTGATCCAGAGTCTGAGAGTGTATGACTGGCAACAAATAACAATTTCACTTTGTAGATTAAAGCAACATGTGCTTACACCAGAATCAGTCCTGTCAGCTGATATGAATAGGACTCCCCCCCTCCTCCTCCTCAGGTTCGGACAATATGTAGAAGTCCTCTATAAAAACACATACATTCATTAAGTATGTGTATAGGACCACTGTCCTCTGTGTACAACAAGGTCAGTGTGCAAATGGCTCTCTTCCTCTCTAACATACACACACAGTGTGTAGACACACAGTTATGTGCTAAAATACTCCCTAGAACTCCATATACAAGCCAGAAACTACACGAGCCACTAGTCCAACTCAATACTTCCACATTTGTAGAGATCATATACATGCTACACAACTCAATGTGTGAGTAATCCAAGTATTCAGCATTACATTTTAGGGCCTGTAATCTGTATTCAGTAACTGAATACTTTTTTAAAAGTATTCTTCCCAACACTGTTAGTAACATACGACACCAGCAGATGGACAAAACAGGCATTCACCTGGCAGTCCCCAAACACAGTGGAAATGAAATATGAAGGAGACAGATACAATAATACACTGCAATGGAACTGAGAGGAGGAACTACAGCTGAGTGAGCATACGATATAGAAGCTAGGGCACCGTTTCACCACAAACCAATGTATATGTTCTGGGCAACAGCATTTATAAAATACGCCTATTGTATTATAACATACAGACGGATTCTTGGAAATGTGTGTGTGTAAGATGCATGTCACATTTTTGCGTCATTCCTTTTATTACAGCAGTAGCCCCTACAGGTGCATTATGAGGCACTTGTCTGTTGATGTTGGGAGGACTGTGAACATGAGAAATCCATCCATCTCTCATACTATCCAGTATAATTTATGATGTTGAGTGACTGAACAAAGCAGCATCTGCAGGGATTAATGAGGTTTTTCTGAGTCTGCAGAATATGCGATTATATGCGAATTCTGAATACAAGTTTGATAGAGCAGCATCTAATGAGCGTTTCCAAGAGACAGCACGGACAAATATTGTCTGTTGTTTGTTTGCCTGAACATGGACTAAATAAACCTGCCACGGGTGTGTGTGTCTGGGTGCACGTAGCCACTCCGTCACACCCCAGCTGACACATGACCGCACCAGGTGGCTGCTGCTATGACAGATGGTGGTTGTCAGCATTCCTCATTAGTATAGGGGATAGTATCTCCGCCTGTCACGTGGAAGACTGGGGTTCGATTCCCCGACGGGCAGAAAGACTTTTACCACCAGATAGGATGATACTGACCCCAGAGGAACATGAAGTCATTGCAGCAGCATCAAAACAAGGTCCTGAGCAGCATAACAATAGATAAAGTAAAAATAAAGACGATACAGAACAACCACAAGATATGCAGATATACATGTAAGTCTGTTCCGGTTGGCCAGCAGGTGGCGCAGAGGCACGGTTGGTTTGGTTGCAGTGACAGCTCACATGCTGCACTTTTCTTCAGTGACACCGTAGTTGCTGAGAGAAGTTTGTGCAGGGCGCCATATTGCTTTCAGAAGTTTGATTCCTCTGAAAGGTAAGCAGCACTTTATGATGTGGTTTATTTTATGTGAAGGTAGTGATTGTGCATGGCTCCTTGGGAGCTCCATGTAAAAATGTATATTTATGAGGCTGAGTTCTGTTTCTGACAATTACATTATTTGGTAGTTAACCCTTCATTGTAAGCATACCTATAAGTATGTGTAGTCATATCAGTGTTAATTTTGGCAGCAATTTTTGATTTAGTTTTTATTTTAGTCAATTAATCCCTCAGCCATCTGCAAACACATGTTGCCAACAGAAAGGAGACACAACAAAAAAACTAATCAAGTTTACTAACATGAATACAAACAACAAACCTAAAATAACATCCCTGAAGCACATACACCCAACACTAACCAGGTCTAAATGCATTCACTAGTTAACTAGTGCAACGTTTTGCCTTACTAGTGCGAGAAATAAAATATTTAATATCTAGAAATGAACTGAACTGGCTTTCCATACAACACTGTCATGAGGTCCACATTGTCCTGAAATGGAATCCAGAGTCTGAGAGTGTATGACTGGCAACAAATAACAATTTCACTTTGTAGATTAAAGCAACATGTGTTTACACCAGAATCAGTCCTGTCAGCTGATAGGCCACCTCCTCAGGACAAGACTCATCTGTTCACCTCCACCTCAAAGACAAAGGACACTCCTTTGAGGACAACAATGTCCACATCTTAGACAGAGAGGAAAGGTGGTTTGAAAGAGTCAAGGAAGCATCTATGTTAAGCTGGAAGAACCTTCCCTTAACAGAGGTGGTGGCCTCAGACATCATCTTTCTACCACATACAATGCAGTGATTCCATCCATTCCCAGGAAGTTTGCACATACTCACAGCAAGAACAAAGGGCTGTCAACCAGTCCACCTCCGGCAGTTTCATAGTCGTTAGCCAGTCGTTAGACACACCTGGCCCAGTCAGCCAGAACATCACAGGTAAGTATGGAAACATTTAGTGCTATTGTTTGTAAGTGTCACCCAGACCCACCCACTGAGGTCCTCCACCACATATAAACCATGTTTCCCACCAACAGTTAGAACTGATGAAGCTGCTTGGAGGAGCAGAGAAACGTCTTCAAGAAAACTCTACAAGTCCAGACGCCTTGCTTCAGTGGTCTCTATGAACATGACCTGGATGACATGTAAACATACAGTGTGCTCTTTGTAATCTGTACTCTGGCTCTAAAACAAGTGCCCCTTGTGAAGGTTGAAGTCACAATCTTCAGATTATGAGACTGACTCGCTACTGCACTAACGAGGCTCAGAAAGAGGTGAAATATGGTCTTTTTTCTTTTTCTTCTTTAAATAAAGACATCTACAGTGCTCACGCTGGCTACTGCACCAACAAACATTCTTAATTTAAATCAAATGAGTGTGTTCTATAAAGAGGCTCTAAAGGTAAAACATCACAGTAATTCTTCCCGTGACACCTTCACTACCAGTGATGGTAAGTGCTCTTGTTTCAAATGTGATGTGCACTGTACCACTGAAGCTCGTCTGTGAAGTGTAGAGCCTCTGTGTGTGTGTCACAGTGATGTTAACAGAAGTCAGATAGGTCTGTTAACACATATAAAAACAACTTACTGAACAACAGCATAGATGTGAAGGTGAATATATGTCCCCTCACATGTTCCTCAGTTAAAAGGGTCATTGCATTGGCCGGGAATCAAACCCGTGCCTCCCGCGTGGCAGGCGAGAATTCTACCACTGAACCACCAATGCTGTGAAAAGCTGACATCTAGTGGTGCCATCGCAGGTTGCAGCCTCCTCATTCCAAAATCAATCCCTCCTCCACATAAAGTCAAAAGTTATAAATTCGCCTCATTACATGACCGGTTGTGTGTAATGACGCGGCTCACCAGCAGAGGGCGTGTGACGGAGCAACAAGCAGAAATTAGGGCAATAAATACAGTGAGTTCCTTTGTAATGGCGAATGGTCAAGTTTGAGGCCACGCCCCCGCCACACCATCAGACTTTTGTAAGAGTTTTTGAATGCGTCTATTCCCTATGGTGTCCTGAGTGGACACAGTGAGTTTTAGCTCATTTGGAGGAAGTATGCGAGGCGTGAAAAGTTTTGTAGGAGGGTCACAAATCGCCAAAATTTAACAGAAATTTCAAAATTGCGGACTTCCTGTTGGGTTTGGAGGGGGGGTCCAAGAGACTTTTTTGTGCATCTTGGGGTGATACACATGTGTACCAATTTTCATGACCCTACTCAAAACAGGCCAGGGGGGCAGGCAGAAAAACCTATGAAAACACAACATTTTGTGTAGCCAGTAGGTGGCGCTCTGTCAAAGCCTCAATATTGTTGTATAGATGTGTTTAGGGTCAGACTCTGATCATACATGTGACATTTCGTACAGATCGGACAGAAAACGAAGAAGTTATAGAGACTTTCTGTGTCCTCAGAAATGGTCAAACTTTGAGGCCACGCCCCGGCCACACCGTAAGACTTTTGTAAGAGTTTTGGAATGCGTCTATTCCCTATGGTGTCCTGAGTGGACACGGCGAATTTCAGCTCAATCCGTTGAAGTATGCGAGGCGTGAAAAGTTTGGCAGCAGGGTCACACATCGCCAAAAATGGCCACAAACCTTCAAATGGCGGACTTCCTGTTGGGTTTGGAGGGGGGGTCCAAGAGACTTTTTTGTGCGTCTTGAGCAGCATTGCGGGCCCTCGCGCACCTTGCGATCCACGGGGTCATCGCAGTCTTCTCTCCTATGCTCTCGTCTCCTATACTGTCCTGTGCTATGCTCTCCTCCTCTCATTTCCACAGATATACAACAAACACATGTTTACAACCAAACTTTCCTGCTACCAGTAGGTGGCGCTATGACCGAATCATCCTATTAGCATATATATCTGTTCAGACCCGGGTCCATAGCAGTACTGTAAGATTTTGTCCACATTGCATAAAGTATATGGGTAGTACTGCATAAAACACAGCGAGTTCCTTTGTAATGGCGAATGGTCAACTTTGAGGCCACTCCCCTGCCACACGGTAATACTTTTGAAAGAGTTTTGGAATGCGTCTATTCCCTATGGTGTCCTGAGTGGACACAGTGAATGTCAGCTCAATTGCATGAAGTATGTGAGGCGTGAAAAGTTTTGAAGCAGGGTCACAAATAGGCAAAAAATGGCCACAAAAGTCAAAATGGCGGACTTCCTGTTGGGTTTGGAGGGGGGGTCCAAGAGACTTTTTTGTGCGTCTTGGGGTGATACACATGTGTGCCAATTTTCATGATCCTGTGTCAAACTGGTCAGCGGGGCTATGCGTTAGGGCAAAAAATACATGGAGTTCCTTTGTAATGGCGAATGGTCAACTTTGAGGCCACGCCCCCACCCCACCGTCAGACTTTTGTAAGAGTTTTGGAATGCGTCTATTCCCTATGGTGTCCTGAGTGGACACGGTGAGTTTTAGCTCAATTGGATGAAGTATGCGAGGCGTGAAAAGTTTTGTAGCAGGGTCACAAATCGCCAAAAATTAACAGAAATTTCAAAATCGCGGACTTCCTGTTGGGTTTGGAGGGGGGGTCCAAGAGACTTTTTTGTGCATCTTGGGGTGATACACATGTGTGCCAATTTTCATGACCCTACTCAAAACAGGCCAGGGGGGCAGGCAGAAAAACCTATGAAAACACAACATTTTGTGTAGCCAGTAGGTGGCGCTCTGTCAAAGCCTCAATATTGTTGCATAGATGTGTTTAGGGTCAGACTCTGATCATACATGTGACATTTGGTACAGATGGGACAGAAAACAAAGAAGTTATAGAGACTTTCTGTGTCCTCAGAAATGGTCAAACTTTGAGGCCACGCCCCGGCCACACCGTCAGACTTTTGTAAGAGTTTTGGAATGCGTCTATTTCCTATGGTGTCCTGAGTGGACACGGCGAATTTCAGCTCAATCCTATGAAGTATGCGAGGCGTGAAAAGTTTGGCAGCAGGGTCACACATCGCCAAAAATGGCCACAAACCTTCAAATGGCGGACTTCCTGTTGGGTTTGGAGGGGGGGTCCAAGAGACTTTTTTGTGCGTCTTGAGGTGATACATATGTGTGCCAATTTTCATAATCCTGTGTCAAACTGGCCAGAGGGGCTACACGTTGGGGGCGCTATAGAGTCATTTTCCTATGTGCGTTTCAAACGTCAGCAAATTTCAAAATTTTTCGGGCGAATGAATTTTTCTACCAAGTTTGGTGAGTTTTTGGGCATGTTAAGGCCCCCAAAAATGCGATCTAAGGGGGGGAAAGAAAAAAAAAAATTAAAGCTGCAAGCAGCATTGCGGGCCCTCGCGCACCTTGCGATCCGCGGGGTCATCGCAGTCTTCTCTCCTATGCTCTTGTCTCCTATACTCTCCTGTCCTATGCTCTCCTCTTATTTCCACAGAGATACAACGAACACATGTTTACAACCAAACTTTCCTGCTACCAGTAGGTGGCGCTATGACCGTATCATCCTATTAGCATATATATCTGTTTAGACTCGGGTCCATAGCAGTACTGTAAGATTTTGTCCACATTGCATAAAGTATATGGGTAGTACTGCATAAAACACAGCGAGTTCCTTTGTAATGGCGAACGGTCAACTTTGAGGCCACTCCCCCGCCACACGGTAATACTTTTGAAAGAGTTTTGGAATGCATCTTTTCCCTATGGTGTCCTGAGTAGACACAGTGAATTTCAGCTCAATTGCATGAAGTATGTGAGGCGTGAAAAGTTTTGAAGCAGGGTCAAAAATAGGCAAAAAATTGCCACAAAAGTCAAAATGGCGGACTTCCTGTTGGGTTTGGAGGCGGGGTCCAAGAGACTTTTTTGTGCGTCTTGGGGTGATACACATGTGTTCTAATTTTCATGAACCTGTGTCAAACTGGCCAGCGGGGCTACACATTAGGGCAAAAAATACAGGGAGTTCCTTTGTAATGGCGAATGGTCAACTTTGAGGCCACGCCCCCACCACACTGTAAGACTTTTGTAAGAGTTTTGGAATGCGTCTATTCCCTGTGGTGTCCTGAGTGGACACAGTGATTTTCAGCTTGATTGGATGAAGTATGCGAGGCGTGAAAAGTTTTGCAGCAGGGTCACAAATCGGCAAAAATGGCCACAAAAGTCAAAATGGCGGACTTCCTGTTGGGTTTGGAGGGGGGGTCCAAGAGACTTTTTTGTGCGTCTTGGGGTGATACACATGTGTGCCAATTTTCATGATCCTGTGTCAAACTGGCCAGAGGGGCTACGCGTTAGGGCAAAAAATACAGGGAGTTCTTTTGTAATGGCGAATGGTCAACTTTGAGGCCACGCCCCCACCACACCGTAAGACTTTTGTAAGAGTTTTGGAATGCGTCTATTCCCTATGGTGTCCTGAGTGGACACACTGATTTTCAGCTTGATTGGATGAAGTATGCGAGGCGTGAAAAGTTTTGTAGCAGGGTCACAAATCGCCAAAAATTAACAGAAATTTCAAAATCGCGGACTTCCTGTTGGGTTTGGAGGGGGGGTCCAAGAGACTTTTTTGTGCATCCTGGGGTGATAAACATGTGTGCCAATTTTCGTGACCCTACTCAAAACAGGCCACAGGGGCAGGCAGAAAAACCTATGAAAACACAACATTTTGTGTAGCCAGTAGGTGGCGCTCTGTCAAAGCCTCAATATTGTTGTATAGATGTGTTTAGGGTCAGACTCTGATCATACATGTGACATTTCGTACAGATCGGACAGAAAACGAAGAAGTTATAGAGACTTTCTGTGTCCTCAGAAATGGTCAAACTTTGAGGCCACGCCCCGGCCACACCGTCAGACTTTTGTAAGAGTTTTTGAATGCGTCTATTCCCTATGGTGTCCTGAGTGGACACGGTGACTTTCAGCTCAATCCGATGAAGTATGCGAGGCGTGAAAAGTTTGGCAGCAGGGTCACACATCGCCAAAAATGGCCACAAACCTTCAAATGGCGGACTTCCTGTTGGGTTTGGAGGGGGGGTCCAAGAGACTTTTTTGTGCGTCTTGAGGTGATACATATGTGTGCCAATTTTCATAATCCTGTGTCAAACCGGCCAGAGGGGCTACGCGTTGGGGGCGCTATAGAGTCATTTTCCCATGTGTGTTTCAAACGTCAGCAAATTTCAAAATTTTTCGGGCGAATGAATTTTTCTACCAAGTTTGGTGAGTTTTTGGGCATGTTAAGGCCCCCAAAAATGCGATCTAAGGGGGGGAAGGAAGAAAAAAAAAAAAAATGAAAAATAATAATCCTAAGGGTTTCAATAGGGCTCTTGCACCATTCGGTGCTCGGGCCCTAATTAAAGCTGCAAGCAGCATTGCGGGCCCTCGCGCACCTTGCGATCCGCGGGGTCATCGCAGTTTTCTCTCCTATGCTCTTGTCTCCTATACTCTCCTGTCCTATGCTCTCCTCTTATTTCCACAGAGATACAACGAACACATGTTTACAACCAAACTTTCCTGCTACCAGTAGGTGGCGCTATGACCGTATCATCCTATTAGCATATATATCTGTTCAGACTCAGGTCCATAGCAGTACTGTAAGATTTTGTCCACATTGCATAAAGTATATGGGTAGTACTGCATAAAACACAGCGAGTTCCTTTGTAATGGCGAACGGTCAACTTTGAGGCCACTCCCCCGCCACACGGTAATACTTTTGAAAGAGTTTTGGAATGCATCTATTCCCTATGGTGTCCTGAGTGGACACAGTGAGTTTTAGCTCATTTGGATGAAGTATGCGATGCGTGAAAAGTTTTGTAGGAGGGTCACAAATCGCCAAAAATTAACAGAAATTTCATAATTGCGGACTTCCTGTTGGGTTTGGAGGGGGGGTCCAAGAGACTTTTTTGTGCATCTTGGGGTGATACACATGTGTACCAATTTTCATGACCCTACTCAAAACAGGCCAGGGGAGCAGGCAGAAAAACCTATGAAAACACAACATTTTGTGTAGCCAGTAGGTGGCGCTCTGTCAAAGCCTCAATATTGTTGTATAGATGTGTTTAGGGTCAGACTCTGATCATACATGTGACATTTCGTACAGATCGGACAGAAAACGAAGAAGTTATAGAGACTTTCTGTGTCCTCAGAAATGGTCAAACTTTGAGGCCACGCCCCGGCCACACCGTCAGACTTTTGTAAGAGTTTTGGAATGCGTCTATTCCCTATGGTGTCCTGAGTGGACACGGCGAATTTCAGCTCAATCCGTTGAAGTATGCGAGGCGTGAAAAGTTTGGCAGCAGGGTCACACATCGCCAAAAATGGCCACAAACCTTCAAATGGCGGACTTCCTGTTGGGTTTGGAGGGGGGGTCCAAGAGACTTTTTTGTGCGTCTTGAGGTGATACATATGTGTGCCAATTTTCATAATCCTGTGTCAAACCGGCCAGAGGGGCTACGCGTTGGGGGCGCTATAGAGCCATTTTTAAATGTGCATTTCAAAAGTCAGCAAATTTCAAAATTTTTCGGGCGAATGAATTTTTCTACCAAGTTTGGTGAGTTTTTGGGCATGTTAAGGCCCCCAAAAATGCGATCTCGGAGGGGGAAAAAAAAAAAAAAATTAAAGCTGCAAGCAGCATTGCGGGCCCTCGCGCATCTTGCGATCCGCGGGGTCATCGCAGTCTTCTCTCCTATGCTCTCATCTCCTATACTGTCCTGTGCTATGCTCTCCTCCTCTCATTTCCACAGATATACAACAAACACATGTGTACAACCAAACTTTCCTGCTACCAGTAGGTGGCGCTATGACCGTATCATCCTATTAGCATATATATCTGTTTAGACTCGGCTCCATGGCAGTACTGTAAGATTTTGTCCACATTGCACAAAGTATATGGGTAGTACTGCATAAAACACAGCGAGTTCCTTTGTAATGGCGAATGGTCAACTTTGAGGCCACTCCCCCACCACACGGTAATACTTTTGAAAGAGTTTTGGAATGCGTCTATTCCCTATGGTGTCCTGAGTGGACACAGTGAATTTCAGCTCAATTGCATGAAGTATGTGAGGCGTGAAAAGTTTTGAAGCAGGGTCACAAATAGGCAAAAAATGGCCACAAAAGTCAAAATGGTGGACTTCCTGTTGGGTTTGGAGGGGGGGTCCAAGAGAGTTTTTTGTGCGTCTTGGGGTGATACACATGTGTGCTAATTCTCATGATCCTGTGTCAAACTGGCCAGCGGGGCTACGCATTAGGGCAATAAATACAGTGAGTTCCTTTGTAATGGCGAATGGTCAAGTTTGAGGCCACGCCCCCGCCACACCGTCAGACTTTTGTAAGAGTTTTTGAATGCGTCTATTCCCTATGGTGTCCTGAGTAGACACAGTGAGTTTTAGCTCATTTGGAGGAAGTATGCGAGGCGTGAAAAGTTTTGTAGGAGGGTCACAAATCGCCAAAAATTAACAGAAATTTCAAAATTGCGGACTTCCTGTTGGGTTTGGAGGGGGGGTCCAAGAGACTTTTTTGTGCATCTTGGGGTGATACACATGTGTACCAATTTTCATGACCCTACTCAAAACAGGCCAGGGGGGCAGGCAGAAAAACCTATGAAAACACAACATTTTGTGTAGCCAGTAGGTGGCGCTCTGTCAAAGCCTCAATATTGTTGTATAGATGTGTTTCAGGTCAGACTCTGATCATACATGTGACATTTCGTACAGATCGGACAGAAAACGAAGAAGTTATAGAGACTTTCTGTGTCCTCAGAAATGGTCAAAGTTTGAGGCCACGCCCCGGCCACACCGTCAGACTTTTGTAAGAGTTTTGGAATGCGTCTATTCCCTATGGTGTCCTGAGTGGACACGGCGAATTTCAGCTCAATCCGTTGAAGTATGCGAGGCGTGAAAAGTTTGGCAGCAGGGTCACACATCGCCAAAAATGGCCACAAACCTTCAAATGGCGGACTTCCTGTTGGGTTTGGAGGGGGGGTCCAAGAGACTTTTTTGTGCGTCTTGAGGTGATACATATGTGTGCCAATTTTCATAATCCTGTGTCAAACCGGCCAGAGGGGCTACGCGTTGGGGGCGCTATAGAGTCATTTTTATATGTGCATTTCAAAAGTCAGCAAATTTCAAAATTTTTCGGGCGAATGAATTTTTCTACCAAGTTTGGTGAGTTGTTGGGCATGTTAAGGCCTCCAAAAATGCGATCTCGGAGGGGGAAAAAAAAAAAAAAAAAAAAAATTAAAGCTGCAAGCAGCATTGCGGGCCCTCGCGCACCTTGCGATCCGCGGGGTCATCGCAGTCTTCTCTCCTATGCTCTCGTCTCTTATACTCTCCTGTCCTATGCTCTCCTCCTCTCATTTCCACAGATATACAACAAACACATGTTTACAACCAAACTTTCCTGCTACCAGTAGGTGGCGCTATGACCGTATCATCCCATTAGCATATATATTTGTTCAGACTCGGGTCCATAGCAGTACTGTAAGATTTTGTCCACATTGCATGAAGTATATGGGTAGTACTGCATAAAACGCAGCGAGTTCCTTTGTAATGGCGAATGGTCAACTTTGAGGCCACTCCCCCGCCACACGGTAATACTTTTGAAAGAGTTTTGGAATGCATCTATTCCCTATGGTGTCCTGAGTAGACACAGTGAATTTCAGCTCAATTGCATGAAGTATGTGAGGCGTGAAAAGTTTTGAAGCAGGGTCAAAAATAGGTAAACAATTGCCACAAAAGTCAAAATGGCGGACTTCCTGTTGGGTTTGGAGGCGGGGTCCAACAGACTTTTTTGTGCGTCTTGGGGTGATACACATGTGTGCTAATTTTCATGAACCTGTGTCAAACTGGCCAGCGGGGCTACACATAAGGGCAAAAAATACAGGGAGTTCCTTTGTAATGGCGAATGGTCAACTTTGAGGCCACGCCCCCACCACACCGTAAGACTTTTGTAAGAGTTTTGGAATGCGTCTATTCCCTGTGGTGTCCTGAGTGGACACAGTGAATTTCAGCTCAATTGCATGAAGTATGTGAGGCGTGAAAAGTTTTGAAGCAGGGTCACAAATAGGCAAAAAATGGCCACAAAAGTCAAAATGGTGGACTTCCTGTTGGGTTTGGAGGGGGGGTCCAAGAGACTTTTTTGTGCGTCTTGGGGTGATACACATGTGTGCTAATTCTCATGATCCTGTGTCAAACTGGCCAGCGGGGCTACGCATTAGGGCAATAAATACAGTGAGTTCCTTTGTAATGGCGAATGGTCAACTTTGAGGCCACGCCCCCGCCACACCGTCCGACTTTTGTAAGAGTTTTTGAATGCGTCTATTCCCTATGGTGTCCTGAGTGGACACAGTGAGTTTTAGCTCATTTGGATGAAGTATGCGAGGCGTGAAAAGTTTTGTAGGAGGGTCACAAATCGCCAAAAATTAACAGAAATTTCAAAATTGCGGACTTCCTGTTGGGTTTGGAGGGGGGGTCCAAGAGACTTTTTTGTGCATCTTGGGGTGATACACATGTGTACCAATTTTCATGACCCTACTCAAAACAGGCCAGGGGGGCAGGCAGAAAAACCTATGAAAACACAACATTTTGTGTAGCCAGTAGGTGGCGCTCTGTCAAAGCCTCAATATTGTTGTATAGATGTGTTTAGGGTCAGACTCTGATCATACATGTGACATTTCGTACAGATCGGACAGAAAACGAAGAAGTTATAGAGACTTTTTGTGTCCTCAGAAATGGTCAAACTTTGAGGCCACGCCCCGGCCACACCGTCAGACTTTTGTAAGAGTTTTGGAATGCGTCTATTCCCTATGGTGTCCTGAGTGGACACGGCGAATTTCAGCTCAATCCGTTGAAGTATGCGAGGCGTGAAAAGTTTGGCAGCAGGGTCACACATCGCCAAAAATGGCCACAAACCTTCAAATGGTGGACTTCCTGTTGGGTTTGGAGGGGGGGTCCAAGAGACTTTTTTGTGCGTCTTGAGGTGATACATATGTGTGCCAATTTTCATAATCCTGTGTCAAACCGGCCAGAGGGGCTACGCGTTGGGGGCGCTATAGAGCCATTTTTATATGTGCATTTCAAAAGTCAGCAAATTTCAAAATTTTTCGGGCGAATGAATTTTTCTACCAAGTTTGGTGAGGTTTTGGGCATGTTAAGGCCTCCAAAAATGCGATCTCGGAGGGGGAAAAAAAAAAAAAAAAAAAAAAAAAAAAAAAAAAAAATAATAATCCTAAGGGTTTCAATAGGGCTCTTGCACCATTCGGTGCTCGGGCCCTAATTAAAGCTGCAAGCAGCATTGCGGGCCCTCGCGCACCTTGCGATCCGCGGGGTCATCGCAGTCTTCTCTCCTATGCTCTCGTCTCCTATACTCTCCTGTGCTATGCTCTCCTCCTCTCATTTCCACAGATATACAACAAACACATGTTTACAACCAAACTTTCCTGCTACCAGTAGGTGGCGCTATGACCGTATCATCCTATTAGCATATATATCTGTTTAGACTCGGCTCCATGGCAGTACTGTAAGATTTTGTCCACATTGCATAAAGTATATGGGTAGTACTGCATAAAACACAGCGAGTTCCTTTGTAATGGCGAATGGTCAACTTTGAGGCCACTCCCCCGCCACACGGTAATACTTTTGAAAGAGTTTTGGAATGCGTCTATTCCCTATGGTGTCCTGAGTGGACACAGTGAATTTCAGCTGAATTGCATGAAGTATGCGAGGCACGAAAAGTTTTATAGCAGGGTCAGAAAACGGTAAAAATTACAAAAAAAAGTCAAAATGGTGGACTTCCTGTTGGGTTTGGAGGGGGGGTCCAAGAGACTTTTTTGTGCGACTTGGGGTGATACACATATGTGCTAATTCTTGTGATCCTGTGTCAAACTGGCCAGCGGGGCTACGCATTAGGGCAATAAATACAGTGACTTCCTTTGTAATGGCGAATGGTCAACTTTGAGGCCACGCCCCCGCCACACCGTCAGACTTTTGTAAGAGTTTTGGAATGCGTCTATTCCCTATGGTGTCCTGAGTGGACACAGTGAGTTTTAGCTCATTTGGATGAAGTATGCGAGGCGTGAAAAGTTTTGTAGGAGGGTCACAAATCGCCAAAAATTAACAGAAATTTCAAAATTGCGGACTTCCTGTTGGGTTTGGAGGGGGGGTCCAAGAGACTTTTTTGTGCATCTTGGGGTGATACACATGTGTACCAATTTTCATGACCCTACTCAAAACAGGCCAGGGGGGCAGGCAGAAAAACCTATGAAAACACAACATTTTGTGTAGCCAGTAGGTGGCGCTCTATCAAAGCCTCAATATTGTTGTATAGATGTGTTTAGGGTCAGACTCTGATCATACATGTGACATTTCGTACAGATCGGACAGAAAACGAAGAAGTTATAGAGACTTTCTGTGTCCTCAGAAATGGTCAAACTTTGAGGCCACGCCCCGGCCACACCGTCAGACTTTTGTAAGAGTTTTGGAATGCGTCTATTCCCTATGGTGTCCTGAGTGGACACGGCGAATTTCAGCTCAATCCGTTGAAGTATGCGAGGCGTGAAAAGTTTGGCAGCAGGGTCACACATCGCCAAAAATGGCCACAAACCTTCAAATGGCGGACTTCCTGTTGGGTTTGGAGGGGGGGTCCAAGAGACTTTTTTGTGCGTCTTGAGGTGATACATATGTGTGCCAATTTTCATAATCCTGTGTCAAACCGGCCAGAGGGGCTACGCGTTGGGGGCGCTATAGAGCCATTTTTATATGTGCATTTCAAAAGTCAGCAAATTTCAAAATTTTTCGGGCGAATGAATTTTTCTACCAAGTTTGGTGAGTTTTTGGGCATGTTAAGGCCTCCAAAAATGCGATCTCGGAGGGGGAAAAAAAAAAAAAATTAAAGCTGCAAGCAGCATTGCGGGCCCTCGCGCACCTGGCGATCCGCGGGGTCATTGCAGTCTTCTCTCCTATGCTCTCGTCTCTTATACTCTCCTGTCCTATGCTGTCCTCCTCTCATTTCCACAGATATACAACAAACACATGTTTACAACCAAACTTTCCTGCTACCAGTAGGTGGCGCTATGACCGTATCATCCTATTAGCATATATATCTGTTCAGACTCGGGTCCATAGCAGTAGTGTAAGATTTTGTCCACATTGCATGAAGTATATGGGTAGTATTACATAGAATAGAGCAAGTTCCTTTGTAATGGCGAATGGTCAAATTTGAGGCCACGCCCCCACCACACGGTAGTACTTTTGAAAGAGTTTTGGAATGCGTCTATTCCCTATGGTGTCCTGAGTGGACACAGTGATTTTCAGCTCAATTGCATGAAGTATGTGAAGCATGAAAAGTTTTGAAGCAGGGTCACAAATAGGCAAAAAATGGCCACAAAAGTCAAAATGGCGGACTTCCTGTTGGGTTTGGAGCGGGGGTCCAAGAGACTTTTTTGTGCATCTTGGGGTGATACACATGTGTGCTAATTTTCATGATCCTGTGTCAAACTGGCCAGCGGGGCTACGTGTTAGGGCAAAAAATACAGGGAGTTCCTTTGTAATGGCGAATGGTCAACTTTGAGGCCACACCCCCACCACACCGTAATACTTTTGTAAGAGTTTTGGAATGCGTCTATTCTGTATCGTGTCCTGAGTGGACACAGTGATTTTCAGCTTGATTGGATGAAGTATGCGAGGCGTGAAAAGTTTTGTAGCAAGGTCACAAATCGCCAAAAATTAACAGACATTTCAAAATGGCGGACTTCCTGTTGGGTTTGGAGGGGTGGTCCAAGAGACTTTTTTGTGCGTCTTGGGGTGATAAACATGTGTGCCAATTTTCGTGACCCTACTCAAAACAGGCCACAGGGGCAGGCAGAAAAACCTATGAAAACACAACATTTTGTGTAGCCAGTAGGTGGCGCTCTGTCAAAGCCTCAATATTGTTGTATAGATGTGTTTAGGGTCAGACTCTGATCATACATGTGACATTTCGTACAGATCGGACAGAAAACGAAGAAGTTATAGAGACTTTCTGTGTCCTCAGAAATGGTCAAACTTTGAGGCCACGCCCCGGCCACACCGTCAGACTTTTGTAAGAGTTTTGGAATGCGTCTATTCCCTATGGTGTCCTGAGTGGACACGGCGAATTTCAGCTCAATCCGATGACGTATGCGAGGCGTGAAAAGTTTGGCAGCAGGGTCACACATCGCCAAAAATGGCCACAAACCTTCAAATGGCGGACTTCCTGTTGGGTTTGGAGGGGGGGTCCAAGAGACTTTTTTGTGCGTCTTGAGGTGATACATATGTGTGCCAATTTTCATAATCCTGTGTCAAACCGGCCAGAGGGGCTACGCGTTGGGGGCGCTATAGAGCCATTTTTCTATGTGCATTTCAAAAGTCAGCAAATTTCAAAATTTTTTGGGCGAATGAATTTTTCTACCAAGTTTGGTGAGTTTTTGGGCATGTTAAGGCCCCCAAAAATGCGATCTAAGGGGGGGAAAGAAAAAAAAAAAAATTAAAGCTGCAAGCAGCATTGCGGGCCCTCGCGCACCTTGCGATCCGCGGGGCTATTGCTGTCTTCTCTCCTATGCTCTTGTCTCCTATACTCTCCTGTCCTATGCTCTCTTTTCCTCTCATTTGCAGAGATGTACAACAAACACATGTTTACAACCAAACTTTCCTGCTACCAGTAGGTGGCGCTATGACCGTATCATCCTATTAGCATATATATCTGTTCAGACTCGGGTCCATAGCAGTACTGTAAGATTTTGTCCACATGGCATGAAGTATATGGGTAGTACTGCATAAAACACAGCGAGTTCCTTTGTAATGGCGAATGGTCAACTTTGAGGCCACTCCCCCGCCACACGGTAATACTTTTGAAAGAGTTTTGGAATGCGTCTATTCCCTATGGTGTCCCGAGTGGACACAGTGAATTTCAGCTCAATTGCATGAAGTATGCGAGGCATGAAAAGTTTTATAGCAGGGTCAGAAAACGGTAAAAATTACAAAAAAAAATCAAAATGGTGGACTTCCTGTTGGGTTTGGAGGGGGGGTCCAAGAGACTTTTTTGTGCGTCTTGGGGTGATACACATGTGTGCTAATTCTCATGATCCTGTGTCAAACTGGCCAGCGGGGCTACGCGTTAGGGCAATAAATACAGTGAGTTCCTTTGTAATGGCGAATGGTCAACTTTGAGGCCACGCCCCCGCCACACCGTCAGACTTTTGTAAGAGTTTTGGAATGCGTCTATTCCCTATGGTGTCCTGAGTGGACACAGTGAGTTTTAGGTCATTTGGAGGAAGTATGCGAGGCGTGAAAAGTTTTGTAGGAGGGTCACAAATCGCCAAAAATTAACAGAAATTTCAAAATTGCGGACTTCCTGTTGGGTTTGGAGGGGGGGTCCAAGAGACTTTTTTGTGCATCTTGGGGTGATACACATGTGTACCAATTTTCATGACCCTACTCAAAACAGGCCAGGGGGGCAGGCAGAAAAACCTATGAAAACACAACATTTTGTGTAGCCAGTAGGTGGCGCTCTGTCAAAGCCTCAATATTGTTGTATAGATGTGTTTAGGGTCAGACTCTGATCATACATGTGACATTTCGTACAGATCGGACAGAAAACGAAGAAGTTATAGAGACTTTCTGTGTCCTCAGAAATGGTCAAACTTTGAGGCCACGCCCCGGCCACACCGTAAGACTTTTGTAAGAGTTTTGGAATGCGTCTATTCCCTATGGTGTCCTGAGTGGACACGGCGAATTTCAGCTCAATCCGTTGAAGTATGCGAGGCGTGAAAAGTTTGGCAGCAGGGTCACACATCGCCAAAAATGGCCACAAACCTTCAAATGGCGGACTTCCTGTTGGGTTTGGAGGGGGGGTCCAAGAGACTTTTTTGTGCGTCTTGAGGTGATACATATGTGTGCCAATTTTCATAATCCTGTGTAAAACCGGCCAGAGGGGCTACGCGTTGGGGGCGCTATAGAGCCATTTTTATATGTGCATTTCAAAAGTCAGCAAATTTCAAAATTTTTCGGGTGAATGAATTTTTCTACCAAGTTTGGTGAGTTTTTGGGCATGTTAAGGCCTCCAAAAATGCGATCTCGGAGGGGGAAAAAAAAAAAAAAAAAAAAAAAAAAAAAAAAAAAAAAAAAATAATAATCCTAAGGGTTTCAATAGGGCTCTTGCACCATTCGGTGCTCGGGCCCTAAAAATAATAATCCTAAGGGTTTCAATAGGGCTCTTGCACCATTCGGTGCTCGGGCCCTAAAAATAATAATCCTAAGGGTTTCAATAGGGCTCTTGCACCATTCGGTGCTCGGGCCCTAATAATAATCCTAAGGGTTTCAATAGGGCTCTTGCACCATTCGGTGCTCGGGCCCTAATTAAAGCTGCAAGCAGCATTGCGGGCCCTCGCAGACCTTGCGATCCACGGGGCTATTGCTGTCTTCTCTCCTATGCTCTTGTCTCCTATACTCTCCTGTCCTATGCTCTCTTTTCCTCTCATTTGCAGAAATGTACAACAAACACATGTTTACAACCAAACTGTCCTGCTACCGGTAGGTGGCGCTATGACCGTATCATCCTATTAGCATATATATCTGTTCAGACTCGGGTCCATAGCAGTAGTGTAAGATTTTGTCCACATTGCATAAAGTATATGGGTAGTACTGCATAAAACACAGCGAGTTCCTTTGTAATGGCGAATGGTCAACTTTGAGGCCACTCCCCCGCCACACGGTAATACTTTTGAAAGAGTTTTGGAATGTGTCTATTCCCTATGGTGTCCTGAGTGGACACAATGAATTTCAGCTTAATTGCAAGAAGTATGTGAGCCATGAAAAGTTTTGAAGCAGGGTCACAAATAGGCACAAAATGGCCACAAAAGTCAAAATGGCGGACTTCCTGTTGGGTTTGGAGGGGGGGTCCAAGAGACTTTTTTGTGCGTCTTGGGGTGATACACATCTGTGCTACTTTTCACGATCCTGTGTCAAAGTGGCCAGAGGGGCTACGCGTTAGGGCAACAAATACAGGGAGTTCCTTTGTAATGGCGAATGGTCAACTTTGAGGCCACGCCCCCACCACACCGTAATACTTTTGTAAGAGTTTTGGAATGCGTCTATTCCCTATGGTGTCCTGAGTGCACACAGTGATTTTCAGCTTGATTGGATGAAGTATGCAAGGCGTGAAAAGTTTTGCAGCAGGGTCACAAATCGCCAAAAATTAACAGAAATTTCAAAATGGCGGACTTCCTGTTGGGTTTGGAGGGGGGGTCCAAGAGACTTTTTTGTGCATCTTGGGGTGATAAACATGTGTGCCAATTTTCGTGACCCTACTCAAAACAGGCCACAGGGGCAGGCAGAAAAACCTATGAAAACACAACATTTTGTGTAGCCAGTAGGTGGCGCTCTGTCAAAGCCTCAATATTGTTGTATAGATGTGTTTAGGGTCAGACTCTGATCATACATGTGACATTTGGTACAGATCGGACAGAAAACGAAGAAGTTATAGAGACTTTCTGTGTCCTCAGAAATGGTCAAACTTTGAGGCCACGCCCCGGCCACACCGTCAGACTTTTGTAAGAGTTTTTGAATGCGTCTATTCCCTATGGTGTCCTGAGTGGACACGGCGAATTTCAGCTCAATCCGATGACGTATGCGAGGCGTGAAAAGTTTGGCAGCAGGGTCACACATCGCCAAAAATGGCCACAAACCTTCAAATGGCGGACTTCCTGTTGGGTTTGGAGGGGGGGTCCAAGAGACTTTTTTGTGCGTCTTGAGGTGATACATATGTGTGCCAATTTTCATAATCCTGTGTCAAACTGGCCAGAGGGGCTACGCGTTGGGGGCGCTATAGAGTCATTTTCCTATGTGCGTTTCAAATGTCAGCAAATTTCAAAATTTTTTGGGCGAATGAATTTTTCTACCAAGTTTGGTGAGTTTTTGGGCATGTTAAGGCCCCCAAAAATGCGATCTAAGGGGGGGAAAGAAAAAAAAAAAAAAAATTAAAGCTGCAAGCAGCATTGCGGGCCCTCGTGATGCGATCCGCGGGGTCATCGCAGTCTTCTCTCCTATGCTCTCGTCTCCTATACTCTCCTGTGCTATGCTCTCCTCCTCTCATTTCCACAGATATACAACAAACACATGTTTATAACCAAACTTTCCTGCTACCAGTAGGTGGCGCTATGACCGTATCATCCTATTAGCATATATATCTGTTTAGACTCGGCTCCATGGCAGTACTGTAAGATTTTGTCCACATTGCATAAAGTATATGGGTAGTACTGCATAAAACACAGCGAGTTCCTTTGTAATGGCGAATGGTCAACTTTGAGGCCACTCCCCCACCACACGGTAATACTTTTGAAAGAGTTTTGGAATGCGTCTATTCTCTATGGTGTCCTGAGTGGACACAGTGAATTTCAGCTCAATTGCATGAAGTATGCGAGGTATGAAAAGTTTTATAGCAGGGTCAGAAAACGGTAAAAATTACAAAAAAAATCAAAATGGTGGACTTCCTGTTGGGTTTGGAGGGGGGGGTCCAAGAGAGTTTTTTGTGCGTCTTGGGGTGATACACATGTGTGCTAATTCTCATGATCCTGTGTCAAACTGGCCAGCGGGGCTACGCATTAGGGCAATAAATACAGTGAGTTCCTTTGTAATGGCGAATGGTCAAGTTTGAGGCCACGCCCCCACCACACCGTAAGACTTTTGTAAGAGTTTTTGAATGCGTCTATTCCCTATGGTGTCCTGAGTGGACACAGTGAGTTTTAGCTCATTTGGAGGAAGTATGCGAGGCGTGAAAAGTTTTGTAGGAGGGTCACAAATCGCCAAAAATTAACAGAAATTTCAAAATTGCGGACTTCCTGTTGGGTTTGGAGGGGGGGTCCAAGAGACTTTTTTGTGCATCTTGGGGTGATACACATGTGTACCAATTTTCATGACCCTACTCAAAACAGGCCAGGGGGGCAGGCAGAAAAACCTATGAAAACACAACATTTTGTGTAGCCAGTAGGTGGCGCTCTGTCAAAGCCTCAATATTGTTGTATAGATGTGTTTAGGGTCAGACTCTGATCATACATGTGACATTTCGTACAGATCGGACAGAAAACGAAGAAGTTATAGAGACTTTCTGTGTCCTCAGAAATGGTCAAACTTTGAGGCCACGCCCCGGCCACACCGTAAGACTTTTGTAAGAGTTTTGGAATGCGTCTATTCCCTATGGTGTCCTGAGTGGACACGGCGAATTTCAGCTCAATCCGTTGAAGTATGCAAGGCGTGAAAAGTTTGGCAGCAGGGTCACACATCGCCAAAAATGGCCACAAACCTTCAAATGGCGGACTTCCTGTTGGGTTTGGAGGGGGGGTCCAAGAGACTTTTTTGTGCGTCTTGAGGTGATACATATGTGTGCCAATTTTCATAATCCTGTGTCAAACCGGCCAGAGGGGCTACGCGTTGGGGGCGCTATAGAGCCATTTTTATATGTGCATTTCAAAAGTCAGCAAATTTCAAAATTTTTCGGGCGAATGAATTTTTCTACCAAGTTTGGTGAGTTTTTGGGCATGTTAAGGCCTCCAAAAATGCGATCTCGGAGGGGGAAAAAAAAAAAAAAAAAAAAAAAATAATAATCCTAAGGGTTTCAATAGGGCTCTTGCACCATTCGGTGCTCGGGCCCTAATTAAAGCTGCAAGCAGCATTGCGGGCCCTCGCGCACCTTGCGATCCGCTGGGTCATCGCAGTCTTCTCTCCTATGCTCTTGTCTCCTATACTCTCCTGTCCTATGCTCTCCTCTTATTTCCACAGAGATACAACGAACACATGTTTACAACCAAACTTTCCTGCTACCAGTAGGTGGCACTATGACCGTATCATCCTATTAGCATATATGTCTGTTCAGACTCGGGTCCATAGCAGTACTGTAAGATTTTGTCCACATTGCATGAAGTATATGGGTAGTACTGCATAAAACACAGCGAGTTCCTTTGTAATGGCGAACGGTCAACTTTGAGGCCACTCCCCCGCCACACGGTAATACTTTTGAAAGAGTTTTGGAATGCATCTATTCCCTATGGTGTCCTGAGTAGACACAGTGAATTTCAGCTCAATTGCATGAAGTATGTGAGGCGTGAAAAGTTTTGAAGCAGGGTCAAAAATAGGCAAACAATTGCCACAAAAGTCAAAATGGCGGACTTCCTGTTGGGTTTGGAGGCGGGGTCCAAGAGACTTTTTTGTGCGTCTTGGGGTGATACACATGTGTGCTAATTTTCATGAACCTGTGTCAAACTGGCCAGCGGGGCTACAGATTAGAGCAAAAAATACAGGGAGTTCCTTTGTAATGGCGAATGGTCAACTTTGAGGCCACGCCCCCACCACACCGTAAGACCCTTTGTAAGAGTTTTGGAATGCGTCTATTCCCTGTGGTGTCCTGGGTGGACACAGTGAATTTCAGCTCAATTGCATGAAGTATGTGAGGCGTGAAAAGTTTTGAAGCAGGGTCACAAATAGGCAAAAAATGGCCACAAAAGTCAAAATGGTGGACTTCCTGTTGGGTTTGGAGGGGGGGTCCAAGAGACTTTTTTGTGCGTCTTGGGGTGATACACATGTGTGCTAATTCTCATGATCCTGTGTCAAACTGGCCAGCGGGGCTACGCATTAGGGCAATAAATACAGTGAGTTCCTTTGTAATGGCGAATGGTCAACTTTGAGGCCACGCCCCCGCCACACCGTCAGACTTTTGTAAGAGTTTTGGAATGCGTCTATTCCCTATGGTGTCCTGAGTGGACACAGTGAGTTTTAGCTCATTTGGATGAAGTATGCGGGGCGTGAAAAGTTTTGTAGGAGGGTCACAAATCGCCAAAAATTAACAGAAATTTCAATATTGCGGACTTCCTGTAGGGTTTGGAGGGGGGGGTCCAAGAGACTTTTTTGTGCATCTTGGGGTGATACACATGTGTACCAATTTTCATGACCCTACTCAAAACAGGCCAGGGGGGCAGGCAGAAAAACCTATGAAAACACAACATTTTGTGTAGCCAGTAGGTGGCGCTCTGTCAAAGCCTCAATATTGTTGTATAGATGTGTTTAGGGTCAGACTCTGATCATACATGTGACATTTCGTACAGATCGGACAGAAAACGAAGAAGTTATAGAGACTTTCTGTGTCCTCAGAAATGGTCAAACTTTGAGGCCACGCCCCGGCCACACCGTCAGACTTTTGTAAGTTTTGGAATGCGTCTATTCCCTATGGTGTCCTGAGTGGACACGGCGAATTTCAGCTCAATCCGTTGAAGTATGCGAGGCGTGAAAAGTTTGGCAGCAGGGTCACACATCGCCAAAAATGGCCACAAACCTTCAAATGGCGGACTTCCTGTTGGGTTTGGAGGGGGGGTCCAAGAGACTTTTTTGTGCGTCTTGAGATGATACATATGTGTGCCAATTTTCATAATCCTGTGTCAAACCGGCCAGAGGGGCTACGCGTTGGGGGCGCTATAGAGCCATTTTTATATGTGCATTTCAAAAGTCAGCAAATTTCAAAATTTTTCGGGCGAATGAATTTTTCTACCAAGTTTGGTGAGTTTTTGGGCATGTTAAGGCCTCCAAAAATGCGATCTCGGAGGGGGAAAAAAAAAAAAAAAAAAAAAAAAAAAAAAAAAAAAAATAATAATCCTAAGGGTTTCAATAGGGCTCTTGCACCATTCGGTGCTCGGGCCCTAATTAAAGCTGCAAGCAGCATTGCGGGCCCTCGCGCATCTTGCGATCCGCGGGGTCATCGCAGTCTTCTCTCCTATGCTCTCATCTCCTATACTGTCCTGTGCTATGCTCTCCTCCTCTCATTTCCACAGATATACAACAAGCACATGTTTACAACCAAACTTTCCTGCTACCAGTAGGTGGCGCTCTGACCGTATCATCCTATTAGCATATATGTCTGTTCAGACTCGGGTCCATAGCAGTAGTGTAAGATTTTGTCCACATTGCATGAAGTATATGGGTAGTACTGCATAAAACACAGCGAGTTCCTGTGTAATGGTGACTGGTCAACTTTGAGGCCACGCCCCCACCACACTGTAATACTTTTGAAAGAATTTTGGAATGTGTCTATTCCCTATGGTGTCCTGAGTGGACACAGTGAATTTCAGCTGAATTGGATGAAGTATGTGAGGCGTGAAAAGTATTGTAGCAGGGTCACAAATAGGTAAAAAATGGCCACATAAGTCAAAATGGCGGACTTCCTGTTGGGTTTGGAGGGGGGGTCCAAGAGACTTTTTTGTGCGTCTTGGGGTTATACACATGTGTGCTAATTTTCATGATCCTGTGTCAAACTGGCCAGCGGGACTACGCGTTAGGGCAAAAAATACAGGGAGTTCCTTTGTAATGGCGAATGGTCAACTTTGAGGCCACGCCCCCACCACACCGTAATACGTTTGTAAGAGTTTTGGAATGCGTCTATTCCCTATGGTGTCCTGAGTGGACACAGTGATTTTCAGCTTGATTGGATGAAGTATGCGAGGCGTGAAAAGTTTTGCAGCAGGGTCACAAATCGCCAAAAATTAACAGAAATTTCAAAATGGCGGACTTCCTGTTGGGTTTGGAGGGGGGGTCCAAGAGACTTTTTTGTGCATCTTGGGGTGATACACATGTGTGCCAATTTTCATGACCCTACTCAAAACAGGCCAGGGGGGCAGGCAGAAAAACCTATGAAAACACAACATTTTGTGTAGCCAGTAGGTGGCGCTCTGTCAAAGCCTCAATATTGTTGTATAGATGTGTTTAGGGTCAGACTCTGATCATACATGTGACATTTCGTACAGATCGGACAGAAAACGAAGAAGTTATAGAGACTTTCTGTGTCCTCAGAAATGGTCAAACTTTGAGGCCACGCCCCGGCCACACCGTCAGACTTTTGTAAGAGTTTTGGAATGCGTCTATTCCCTATGGTGTCCTGAGTGGACACGGCGAATTTAAGCTCAATCCGATAAAGTATGCGAGGCGTGAAAAGTTTGGCAGCAGGGTCACACATCGCCAAAAATGGCCACAAACCTTCAAATGGCGGACTTCCTGTTGGGTTTGGAGGGGGGGTCCAAGAGACTTTTTTGTGCGTCTTGAGGTGATACATATGTGTGCCAATTTTCATAATCCTGTGTCAAACCGGCCAGAGGGGCTACGCGTTGGGGGCGCTATAGAGCCATTTTTATATGTGCATTTCAAAAGTCAGCAAATTTCAAAATTTTTCGGGCGAATGAATTTTTCTACCAAGTTTGGTGAGTTTTTGGGCATGTTAAGGCCTCCAAAAATGCGATCTCGGAGGGGGAAAAAAAAAAATAATAATCCTAAGGGTTTCAATAGGGCTCTTGCACCATTCGGTGCTCGGGCCCTAACTACAGGGGAGAAGAGACACAAGCATCCACAGATCAGAACAGACACTCAGCTCTTCTCTCTGAGACCATGATGATACCGTCACATATCATCACTGCACATGTTTTTGGCTGCACGTCTGGAAATGAGAGGAGACAGAACATTATCATACATGTTGCATAAGTAAAGTCACATGACATGCACCACTGTAAATAAAGGAAACCACATATTCTCAGACTCTTAGAACACAGAGCTGAAGGATGAATGTAAGACAGCAGTTTGTTGCTATCTGACTTTTCTGCCAACAACAGTGAACATGGTCTGGACCAGGGTCCCTTTAGCCACCAGGCTCTTGATGGCCTCCACATCGTATCCTCCAGCAGCCAGAGCCTTCTGGAGGGCGGCTGCAGACACGCCGCTCCGCTCCTTGGAAGCGGCCACAGCTTTCACGATGAGCTCGCTGACGCTGGGGCCGGACTTGTTCGGCTTGGAGACCTTCTTCTTCTGCCCTTCGGCCGGAGCGGCGGCTGGAGCTGGAGCTTCTTCTGCCATGTTCAGTTCGTAGCTGCAACACAAGCACAGTCAGAGTGTATGTGTGAATAACAGAAGCTCTTCACTGTAATAAATTTCAAGTCTGTTCAACTTAGAAATGAAAGTTCAAAAGTTAAAAATGTGAGTAAATACAACTTTCAGATAAGCTTGGTTTCAACTCAAAAGTGTAAGTTGAACATTCTGGTTTATATTATTTTATATTTATATATTATATTAATATTCTAATATTTGTTCATTTTTAAAACTTGATGCTGTGAGTTACAACAACTTACTTGGTGTATTTTTCTTGTAATTGAACTTACTTTAATGTGTCAAACTAATGAAGATCTCCACACTATTTCAACTCATAATTTTCACTTATAGATAATAAAAAATGTCACTATAAATTATGTGGACTCATATTTTTCAGTAGTTTGTACTTAGAACAATGATTTTACAACTCATGTTCAAATGATTTATTCAAACAAAAAATCTGTTTTTTAATAACATTCACTACAAGGAAGGAGGTACAATATAAAAACTTTCAGGCATATATATTCTTACATATATGCCCATTCCTGCAGTGAGAAGAGCAGCAACATCGGGTAAAACAAACGACTAGACAAAACAAAGCCTTTCTTTAACAACAAATGATGCAAAGTGGGATTAGTACAACAAAACTTCTATGCACATTCCCTGATCATGTTTCAAACAACAGTATCAGTTACCATCTGTTATAACATTTTCACCACCCCAACCAGTTAACTAGCAGGTTAGAGAACGTACAGAGCAGTCTATACAGGATACATCAGTATCAGTATCAGTATCTGAAAGTTGTTCCTGAGTCCATGTATCCTAGCTGAACACTGGTCAGCTTTGACCTTCAGGCTGACCCTCTGCAGGAATTCAAACGTGTACTTCATGGAAAAAGCCAGAAAAAGTCTGCAAAGCCAGACGGTCTCTGATGTCACGGTCGTCTCCTCTACCACAGCTACAGATTTCAACAGGGAAAGCATCATGCAGGATGCCTTCATACCCACTCAGAAGTCCAACAGTCATTCCCTTCATGAGGACATCCAGGGTTTCTCCATGAACCTTAAACAAATAGGAAAAAATAATATTCTTTCTCACTTTATTTGAGTAAAGAACAAAATATAGTCAAAATACAAACAAATGCCTTCTAATTGCCCAACATGGTTATTCTTAATTTTCCATTTTTATTCTTTTATTTGTAATTCTATTTTAATTAAAAGATAAAATAATTATTATCATTGTTTTTAATTGTATTTTTAAATCTAGGTTATTTGTTACTTATCTGTTTCTAGTTTTTATGCTTCTCTAGTAGCACACTGCATTGTCTTATTTGTTCTGCTGCTGTAACACTCCAGTCCGGTAGACGGCGGTAATGCGCCTTACAAGGTGGCTCCCACCGCCAATAAACTGAAGAAGAAGAAAAGAAGGAAGGAGGGGGAAGAGAAAAAGACGAGCACAGCGACAGCACATGTGAAGAAGGAGTTTGTTGTTCGCTAGCTGAACAGAAGTGTAACTACTGTGAGTGTTTCATCATCTGAATGGCTGCTGCGGAGTCTCTGAGAGCTTTTATCAGCGAGCGGCTAACTGCTGCTGCTGCTGAAATATTGGGAGTGTTTGAACAAACTATCGTCCAGTACGAGGGAGAGCTGGACCGTCAGCGCAAACTGCTGGATCTGCTCCTGAAGCCTGAGATCAAGCTACACAGAACAGGTATGTAAACATGACAATGTCACGGAACAACAACGGCTCTGTGTGAAAAGAGTGACATTCAGCACATAGTGTTTCTGACAGGAGGACACTGACTTCATGACTTGGAGCTGAGCTGGGTGAAGACGCTCGCTCATTACCACTGTGTACGTCATCAGTCGTTGAGCTGAGCATCATCGATGTAGCCCGAGTTGATAAACGTTTTCATTTATTGCGGTTCATCCGTTCAAACGTGACCTGAACAACAACAATATGAGTTTTTGTTCACAACCAAAAGTTTAGCGGCGTCAACAGAGGTTTTTGGTGTCCGCGCATCTGCCTGATCAAAATACTGCAGCACTAAACAATCCATACAGACAACAGCTGCTTAGAATGCACGGACATCATTATATGTTGTCATCATCGTCATGGTTTGTGTAGTTCACTGCTGAGTTGTGGTTTAACCTGCATGTTTAAAAAGTAAACAGTGCAGCACTGATATGATCGTTACATGTTGGCTGGTAGCTGAATTCCACCAGTGCCGTGGTGCACACCTCCACAGACCACAGCCAGGTTCAGATGTGACAGCTTAACACCCTCCTGTCTGCCAATGACAGACACAGACAGCAGTATTATTTAAACAAAGTCCATGGTTTGTTTCTGGGGGTCAGGAATCAAGACTCGCTCAATTACAGCACATATAAACTACCTGATCACAGCTAGCAGGTGCTAATTGTCTAATTGTCACATGCTGGCCGACATCACTACGTTCACTGTTACTGCCGTGTACGTGCATGGGGCAGCTATTTATTGTGTTTAATAAAAAGAACAAAGACCTGCTCTATAGGAAAGGTGACCTTAAATTACTTCTGTTATGATCTCTATAGAAAACAGCTGCTCCCTATATAATGGCAGGGAAACACTGGTAAGTGTGGAATATAATGTAACAACAGAAGTTAGTAGTGTGTGAATGTCCCACACAGGGAAGCCTAATGTTTTGTTACTGCACCCTAAGTTAGACTTGCTGAATGTCTGTTGACATGATATTACTGAAAAGCTGATGGTATTTCTATGTTAGAATTCTCTATATATAGAAAATACATCTCTCTGTGTGCTGTGAACCTTCTGTCCCTCTGACCTGCAGATCTCCCTCAACAACACAGTTTACAAGTGGAGGATGTTCTGGCTGACCAGCAGCTCTGTAACCAGAAGAAGAACTCCATTCTGGACCAGGAGGAACCAGAACCTCCACAGGTTAAAGAGGAACAGCAGGAAGTCTGCACCAGTCATGAAGGAGAGCAGCATGTACTGAAAGAGGAGACTGATCCCTCTATAGTAACTGCTGCTTATGATGGACCAGAACCAAACCATGACATGGTTCTCTCTCACAACGCTCCTCAAGGTAAAACGTTTTTCACGCTAAAATGTTTTTTTTCTTTGTCAGAACCTGGATGTTTATTATTATTTCTGTTTATTAGAACTTTAATGTTGGTTTAGGTCATTTGGTTGTTCCAGGGTTTAGATCTTTCCATCAACACATTAGTCAGGGCTCTTGAGAGCAGGTATGGACTGGCCATCTGGCATACCGGGCAATGCCCGGTGGACCGGAACACATTTTTGGGTTGGGGATGGCATAATGTAATCAAAGGTTAGGGCTGGAACAAACCAGTATTTTGGTACTCGGATACTTGCCGATTATTTTAGCGATTATTCAAGTACTCGGATCACACTTAAATGTCATAGTTTTCTCATGGAAACGGCTGCAGCGTCATTGCTTCAGTCTAGGGCTGGGCGATAAAAACGATAACGAAAATTATCTGATAAGTATATAACTTTATAACTTTTTTCAATAACAACATGACAAAAGTTCGATAATGCTCAATAAATGTGTACACATTGTGTGACGCTGCACATGTGCATTGCATGCTGGGCTCTCGAGTGCTACATGTGGAGCTGCACCATCACTGTGAGGAGCTGAGACTTGGAGGAGTGGTGAGAGAAAAATTAACGGCACAGACAACATGGAAAGAAAGGTCACAAAACGTCTGTAGTGTGGAGATATTTTGGCTATTTTGTTTTTGTTTGTTTAAATTATACCTAAAGCACTTAGAACTTGCACATGCAGCCACGTTACTTGTGTTTTATAATATTGCCCCTTCGGAGTCGACAAACGCATGTTTTACAAAGTCGCTTACAGTTCAACTTTATTTTTCTCCGAAAAGAGGACACTTTAGGCTTTCTATTAGTATACTCCGCCATGTCTCTGTCTTGTTTACAGGCTGTGTCTATGGGAAAGTCAGTGTCCAATCGGACGATTGAACCAGATCACAAGGTGCTCAAACTCCAATTGTAGAGCTTTCTGCTCTCACGTGGTATATCAAAGATGGTTGAAGAGACGTATCACCCCTGACTAGCTGGGTCGTCTACACGGCTGAAAAGCAGCTCTGAATGCAATAATAGACGCGTAGCCGCCCGTTACCTCAGCTGGAATGTCATCAAAGTCAATAGAGCGAATGGCACATTTTTTAGTGTAATAAATTTGTATGGGTTATGGTTCTACATTTTAGTACAAAGATATAGATTGTAATATTGATTTTATGGAGATTTTTATTAAGAGATATACACCTTAGTTTTTTTGAAGAATTGGTCATGTCATGTTTTGACAAATAAAGAGAAGCTTAACACCACAATTAACCATCTGGTTTCTACAAACTGTTCTCCTCTAAATGTGAAATAAATATAGATTTTACATATCGTGTTAATTATCGATAGTGGCTGATATGGAAATAAATGATCATGATAAATTTTTTGCCATATCACTCAGTCCGTCACTCCTCCATACCCGGCGCCAAAACCGTGTGTCTATGTGTCCGACCTGCAAACTGCTCACTCGCTTTTGAACCCAGGACCTCTTGCACTCAAAACACTGATCATACCGCTGCACCACAAGAGAATCATTCTCAATGACGTCACTAACGAGTTGTCGAATGCTAAATTAGTTGTCAATGAATTTTGCCTTCAAATATTACTCGAGTACTCGTTGCAGCCCTAAAAAAAGTACATCATAGATATTTTCAACCACAATGGTATTTGAGATGTTAGTATTAGTATTAAATAACAATGTTGGTGATGCAGCAGTATACCAAAGGGGTACTGGGAAACTCTAAGCTTGAACTTGAAAACCTGAGAGCTCTGCTTTGTGTCCATTTGTTCCTCCAGTTCTCCCTCAACAACATGACTGTGAGGAGGAAGAGATCCTGTCTGACCAGCAGCTCTGTAACCAGGAAAAAAAATCCAGTCTTATCAACTATCAGGACCCACTGCTGACACCTGAGATAAAGTTACACAGAGCAGGTATGTGAAACTGCAAACAAGCAGTGAATCCAGTGACTCATGCAGGATCCTACTCAGTTCTGTGCAACGTTTATATTAAGCTCAATGATCAAAACTGTGAAACATGTTTTCTTGTTTCTTCTAACCCTTTAGATCTCACTCAACACAATTTTAAGGAGAAAGAGCTGATTCTAGCTGACCAGCAGCTCTGTAACCAGAACAGGAACAGCAGCCTGGATTGGGAGGAACCAGAACTCCCACAGGTTAGAAAGGAACCGCATGTTCTCTGCAGCAGTCATGAGGAAGAGCAGCATGAACCGAGAGAGGAGACTGAGCCCTCTATATTGACTGTTGCTAATGAAAGGAACTATATTGAACTAGAACCAAGCTGTGACAGGATTGTCTCTCACAACTCTCCTCCAGGAAAAAAATCTGTAAAATGTAAACCTGGTAGAAAAGGTGAGAAGCCATTTTCTTGCAGCACATGTGGCAAATGCTTTTGTCGAAATTATGATTTATCTATTCACATGAGAACCCACACAGGTGAGAAACCACATTCTTGCAAAACATGTGGCAGGTGTTTCAGTCAATATAACCATTTAACTACTCACATGAGAACCCACACAGGTGAAAAGCCATTTTCTTGCAAAACATGTGGCAGGTGTTTTAGTCGATATAGCCATTTAACTACTCACATGAGAACCCACACAGGTGAGAAACCACATTCTTGCAAAACGTGTGGGAAATGTTTTACTCAAAATGGTACTTTAACTATTCACATGAGAACCCACAAAGGTGAGAAACCATTTTCTTGCAAAACATGTGACAAATGTTTCAGTCATAAAAGTAACTTAACTGTCCATATGAGAACTCACAGATAAGAAGCCATTTTCTTGCAAATTATGGTGGAAATGTTTTAGACAAAATAGTGTTTAACTGTCCACAAGAGAACCCACACAAATAAGTCAAGTGTTTGCCAAACAGGTGTGACCAACTGAACCATTTGTTTAATGTTCCTTGGTAGGTTTTATTTCTGTGTACTATTGAATGTGAACTGACAGCTGACACTGAGATCTGTCATGTTGATTTGTGTGTATGTCGATCATCAGTTCTGTTAGTTCTAGTTCTGATTCTAGTTTTAATTCTAGTTCTTACTGTTAGAACAGTTAGAACTGATGAAGCTGCTTGAATGAGCAGCGAAACATCTTCTAGAAAACTCTACAAGTCCAGACGCCTTGCTTCAATCTTCTCTATGTATGATGACCTGGATGACTGAGAATCTTCATCAACAAAACAGCACAATAAAACCCAGTCAACTAAAAGCTTGTCTGAATAAAAGTTTTTTCAGCTGGCGTTTAAAAGAATCAACAGACTCAGCCACACGGATAGGGAGGGGCAGGGCGCCCTGAGTTTTAAGGTGGGTTTTTGGAACCACATGTAGGTGCTGGCAGGAGGATCGAAGAGTGCGTCTAGGGGAGTAACACACCAGCGTGTCTGTGATGTACTGGGGGGCTTGCCTATTTAAAGCTCTGAAAGTTTGGGTTAAAATTTTAAAATCAATTCTGAATTTAATGGGGAGCCAGTGTAAGGAAGATAAATTCGCGGTAATGTGTGACCATCTGTTTGATCCTGTTAAAATCCTTGCAGCAGCATTCTGAACCAATTTCAGGCGTTTGAGTCCAGAATTGTAAAAAAAACAAATAAAAAGTGAATTGCAGTAATCTAAACGAAACCAGATAAAGCATGGATAATCGGCTCTAGATCTGCATTTGACAACATTGGCCGTAATTTTACCTGTTTATGGTTTAATAATATGAACAATGAGCATTCAAACGTGTTTCTGTGTGGGAGCTTCTTTGATAAAGATCAGAGTGAGTCTTAAATGTTCATATGATTTATCAGATTTGTCAGAACAAATATAAAACAAATACAAGTGAATATACACACACACACTGCATACAAGACTATAACATACCGTTCAGCCCATTCACCCATGTGAAAATATATACAACATATACAGGTCAAATATTATACAATAAAATTAAACGGCACTGCATAAAGACAGCCTTATCTAGACATGGAGGACAGTGTCAGTCAGTGTTGATCCTAACTGGACAGGCTGATTTCACACAAGTGTGACTGACTTGGAGTTACATTGTTACAAAGATTTCTTCTATTCATTGTTCTCCTCTTTTTTTTCATTCATTAGAGTGCTAACCATTACACCATGGAACCTCCTCTTTACGCAAACCTGCCTGGAAGAGAACCAGAGACATGTCTTGTCCAGATGGTCTGTCTTTCCAGAGTCTGTCAGTGGTTAAAATGAGTGAGCTGATGTCCAGGTGTAGAACAAAGGAGCTCCTGCTAGCAGTGGTACAGTTTGTACCTACCAGCTTCAAATGAGACAGAAGTGTCCTCTGAGGACTCACACAGCACTACAGTAGATCCTTATTATAGTCATCCATCTTGTCACATGACCTCACAACACACTGAACTGTTAGTGGGATTTGAACCCACACTATCAACAACAAATTTGGAACACCTTTTCCCCTCTCATTGATCCTGACCAATTATTAACTTCTTATTGATTCTTGTTGTCCATTGATTCATTGATCAATCAGTGACATCATCAATGCAGCAAAGCTGAACTTCATGTGGTTCATTAATGCCAGCCTCTTATTGGTTGTTGCTGGTCATTAGATAAAGAATGACAGACCTATAAAAGGCTGAACTTTTCTTGCTGAACCTTCTCTTCCCTCCAGCCAACCCTTCATTCAGGTACTTTTACTGCCATAAGCTGTTGGCAAAGATAGGACCACTGTCCTCTATGGACTAGACTGATACCATCAAGGCCACAGCAACAGTAACTGTAATGTGAGGAACTGGGCCTGCTCATCTGACAAAGATTGCTGAAGGTAAACCTGTTTTATATTTGGAACGATCTTTATATGTCTTTAATGTAGTGCTGACTCTGCGGATGAAGGCCCCAGTCGAGCTGCCTACGGCTCCAACACAAAGATGTGCAGGCAGCGTTGGTGAGGTGGTCACCGCTGCAGAGGGCCAGCAGATACATGAGACTGCAAGCAGGTAGGAGACCGGCTACATGTTCTTTTACATGAAAGAGTGGACTGCTGATCGAGTCACACAGAATGCGGTTAAGCACTTAGCTGAACTCCTGACACCACACTGCACTCTGTGTTCCATGTGTATCCATTCCTGATAAGGCTCCCGATGAGACAACACCTCGATTCCAATGTTATTATTACTTCTCCCCTTATCCAGGTAAAATCACTGACAGCCCAGCTGTGAGGCAGTCCTACAGTGGCATCAATAGAGTGAATGGCATTGTTTTCCCTTATGGTGTAATAGATTACATTTGTACTATAGTTAGTCCCTTCATTTTGACACTCTTATCTCTAACACCCTAAACTACATGTTTATGTCTTTATATGTTTTCAATAGATATGCATGAAGTTTATTTTTCGCTTGATTTGTTTTCGTTCTTTCTGCACTAGAGTTTTTATTAGTCATATGACACCACTATAGATGGATATTATGAAAGCCCAGGTTGTCCTGTATATTACTTGATTGTGGATTACAAGATGAATGCTTTATGAGCAATAATACACAAAGAATGCCAGGCCAGGAAAATCCCCCAAAATCCCCTTAGAGGGTTAATGACATCATAAGCTCTGATGTGACTTCATGTTCTGTTCCTGTTGGTGATATCTTCTGTTCCTTATACATCTCAGCCACAGGAAGCTATAAAAACAACAGCTTACACAGGCAGTGTGAAGACACATGGAGAAACTCTGCTGCCCTGTGAAACTGGGTCAGCTCCACTTGGCTTTGATTTCAATACAGAATTTATTAAATTATTACATTATTTCTTGAACACTGTTTTGAATTCTGTGCTTGTGTTCTTCAAAACATCTTGACCTTTATTTTTTGCTGTTTACATGTGAAGCAGGTTGACTTGGATGACTGATGTACTTTTGACAAGTGACACACTGCGACCGTTAATATAGAAGTAAGAGGCGGGGCAAAGGGTTCTGTGCTTGTTCAAGGCCAAAAAGGACAAAGAGTTATTTACTCACTTGCTAATATGTGAAGAGACCTGAGGTTACAAAAGCAGGATATGGTTAAGAATTAAAAGTTAACGCCACTGGAATTTCCAGTTAATACTTGATCACTGTAAAGCCCTCTGGTAGGCTGTGGCCTTAATCTGCTATATAAATAAACGTGACATCAACATGGTGTGAGTCCAGGCTCGAAGACGCTCTTTGGCAACCTTAGGTGTTGTTCATGTACACAAACTGGTACTGAATATAGGCGACTGCAGCTCTAAGGAATACCATAACCCCATGTTAGCAGCATGTGTGTAGGTTAGTAATTCACAGCATGAAGATTTGATCCTTTAAGAGCTCCTTGAACGTCCTGCTGCTGTGTCTCCTCTGGAGTCTGCTGTTGGTAAGTTTGATCAGATGGTGTCTACCCTCTGCTGGAATGAAACAGCTCAGTGCATGTGTCACAAAGAAGTTCAAGCATTTCTTAAGGAGGGCTGTTAGGGTGTGTATATATGTGCTAATGTTGGTACCTGATTTGTTCACGGGGGATGGGCTGTAGCTCAGCTGAACTAAGGATTTGGACCATGAGTGAGACACAACAATATGTAAACGTAATTACATGATCCAACAACTCACCAAGTTCACTTTTTGGAGTGTCATCAAAGGAGAACTGTGCATGTCACACAGTCAAGTGCTGCCACCAAGTGCTGCCACCTGTCAGGTATAGGTATCAGATTGGTGATTACAGTTATTATATTGACATCTATCATTAATTAAATTAATACTAATAATCAGTTATATTAAATTATGGATGATTATAGTATATTGTGTGATTCTATGTTTCTATGCATAGATTCATCCTGTGCTGTTGTTATGTATGTGCTTACAGTATGACAGGAAGCAGCTATACAGGTTATGTTCTATGAATGATGGAGACGGGTGGAGTCAGATCAGTTCTACTTCCTTCCACTCCCTTTCAAGCATATAGTGCAGACTTTATGTACAAGCATGTATCCAGGGTCAGTTCTGCAGGCTTGTTATACTGGCCCTTACACGGTCCTAGAAAAAGTAAATGACTGTGATTACATACATTTTTATCTGCCATGGCATTCACTACCTCAGATTGGTCAACACTCACAACATCTACATGAGCATCAGTGTGACTTGGCTGCTGAGCGGGACCATGAGCGCTTATGGTCTGGCTTGGTGCTCAGCCAGATGAAGTTTGACTCCCAGCAGCCAACCAGTGGTCTCGTGTGTGAGGCCGCCTCCCACTCACCACAAAAGAGGACCTGCTGCTGTTTGGACCCCTGTCTGTAATAATGTGTCTTTGCATGCTGGCCATCTGCTACTGCTATGTGTGTGTGTATCGGGCTGCACTCAGCGTGAACACAATGTTGAAGTCCAGCAACCACCGAGCCAGATGCACCATAGGACTCTACCTCTCACTGTTGTTGCTCCAGCTGTCATCAATCATATTTCATATCATCTTTACCAGGACGCTGAAGAGAGAAGCCCTCTGCAGCGTGACCACCTCCATGGTGCTGCCTCTGATAATCATAATTCCCTCGTGTATCAATCCTTTCTTCAACGCCAGGAATCCACAAATCAGTTATCTCCTCTTTTCTGCATCCAGTCAGAGGAGACAGGCTGAAGAAGTGGTAGAGATGGAGGTGATTCAGTAGAGCAGGAGTCCTATTTATGTGCCTCATTTGTTGAACTTTAAACAGCATATTTATTGGATTTCTCCCTCAGAGTTTGCAGGAGCAGGATAAATCTCAAAAATCAGAAATCTGAGTTTAGATTAAGGATTTTGGGGAAAGAAATTGTCTAAATGATCAGAATTCTGAATTGAATCTAAATGAGCTATGAATATATGATTACAAAATAGATTTTTAATTTGTATGAATTTAATCTATTCATATATACTCCATTATTGACTGTTTATCTTACTGTGTCAGGTCCCCATTAAAATGTACCCCCTCTTGTATTATTTGAACCTATTGTGTGCAGAGGCAGCTGAGTGATACTATCACACTGTATTAAAAAAGAACAAAATAATTACAGAGAGCACAAAATGAATTGAGGAAAGACTGCAAGCACCTCAAATAACAAACTCTACATTGAATCTTTGTGGCATGTGTGATACGTCGCTCCATTTGAATGCTTGGTGTTTATTCTAGATATCATTAATATAAGTGTCCGTGCAGTTATCACAAAATAGCTTTTCTGGCACTGTCAGGTTTCTGAGTGCATATCTATCAATCACAGAAGTATATCTGTGGATGCTCTCATTCATCAGGTCAGAGTCATTTCCAAGAGTTTCATTCGAGGCAGCTGGACTCCAGGACTGTTTTTGAAGATGTTTCCCACTCCCTCGAGTGGCTTCTTCAGTTCTGCTACTGCTCTGGTTGGAATCTGAGTTTTATGTGTTCAGGACCTCTGTGGGTGGATCTTGCAGGAGCTACCATGACTAAGATCTCTCAGAAAGTGTGTCTGGGCCCTGTGCAGGACTAGTTGACGGCCCATCGTTAGAGTTTTAAAATTTGAATGGGAGTGAAGTCTGCTAGGCAAAACTGTAGCATATCAATATTTATCTGCCATCAATAATGTGTAGGAAAGCATGTATTCTGATTAAATCACAAAACACGCTGTTATAAGTATCTTATAAGGAAACACATACACTAGGATCCATTTTCCTGCACACGCTGTGACAGTGCCTAAAACTGCAGTTGATCATGTGGCCACTTGGGGGTGGCACCAAAATTAAATCCCACAGGTGTTTATGTTCAAATGTCAACAGCAGAAATAAACAAAAATTCATGTCTATAGATAATTATTCATGCAAATGGTTCTCAGGCTAATCAAGAACTGCCGTCCCTCAAATGACCAAAGTTCAGTCCCATAGTCATGTTAAACTGTCAGTGGTAGAAAGTTTCTATGTAAAGCTAAAAACAAACAAACCTGTTTTTAGCAAACAAAAATCAATAAACACTGTAGTCTTTACCAGGTAACAACATAATACAGAGAGATGTCAAGGAGCAAATCTGCAGTTCCTTACATGGCCACTTGGTAGCTGGTCCAAAATAGTTTCTGTCCTGATAGACTTCCATATAAAATACTTTACAGCTAGAATTATTTTTTAATTAAATTTGAGCAGACAGACCCCAAAAAACCCCATATCCAAAACCATTGAGGAGAGATTGTTGAACTGTATATGCTTATCTAATTCAAAGTCATGTGGTTTCTGCAGATCAAAATAAAATCATGTTTGTATATCTGATTGGTTCTTAGCAGACATAGTTTGGTCTGACCTGTGTATAGGACATTGTTTCACAAGTCTTGTGGCTTGTTCTGATGTAGTTTTGTGAACCTTTGAGCCGGTGTTGTGCCAAAAGTGATCATGCCAAAAAGTGAGCCTTAAAGCTGTTTCGCCAGATGTCTGTAGTACAGATACTTGTAACTTCATGTCTACAAAATACTTTGTGAAAGGGAAATGCTTACAAGTGCTGCAGTCTGTCATGCTGGTAGGCTTTTGGTTGTAGGATTTCTGAGGCTGCTGTGTCTGATAAATGTGTGTATTTTGCTCCCTAGCCCAGTGAAGCTGAGAAACTGTGTTGAACAGTTAGAAATGGAGACTTGCTCGTTGGTCTTGCTCGGTAACCATGCTGAAGAAATCTTCAGTTTAAGGTTTGCCCAAATGCCAAAGGGCCACTGAACACATCCACACATTTGCTCTGAGCTCATGTGATGTGCACCAAACTCTCACACTGCCTGCAGCATTGCTGGAAGTGTCCCCCTCTGTCTTCTATAGTCTGATTTGAATGATGCCTGATATCAGCAAGTTCAGCAATTTCAGTTGATTTTTAACATCCTCCCACCATACTAGTGGATCATCTCCTTCATCTATTTCGTTTCTAATCATTTCTATATAGTTATTTATTTTATGTCTAAATCACTCTCTGATATTTCCAGGTCAATTCTGGTTTGTTTCAGTGTTCCTTTAACTAGCTGTCTCCTGGAGTAGTCGCACACGCCGGGGTTGAGGACTCTCCACATATCAGCTATATTATATTTTGCCATTATGTGAAATAATTCATATCTACTAGTGTCGTTTCTTATATTTCTCAGCCTCCCTAAAATAATCCAAAGCCCCCCTATAATTTGGGCCAATATTTTGTTTATTATTATTATCTTGATTATTTCGGAGTTGACCATGTCGTATATGACATGAGAGCATATGTCTTACAAAGTCGCTCATATATCAGGAATGGTAATAGCTAGATGTTCTGTTTTTTTACTCGAAAAGAGGACACCTCCACACATGCTTGTGTCTCTTCTCCCCTGTAGTTTCCTGCTTGTTGCTCCGTCACACGCCCTCTGCTGGTGAGCTGCGTCATTACACACAACCGCTCATGTAATGAGGTGAATTTATAACTTTTGACTTTATATGGAGGAGGGAATGATTTTGGAATGAGGAGGCTGCAACCTGCGATGGCACCACTAGATGTCAGCTTTTCACATCATTGGTGGTTCAGTGGTAGAATTCTCGCCTGCCACGCGGGAGGCCGGGGTTTGATTCCTGGCCAATGCAATGACCCTTTTAACTGAGGAACATGTGAGGGGACATATATTCACCTTCACATCTATGCTGTTGTTCAGTAAGTTGTTTTTATATGTGTTAACAGACCTATCTGACTTCTGTTAACATCACTGTGACATACACACAGAGGCTCTACACTTCACAGACGAGCTTCAGTGGTACAGTGCACATCACATTTGAAACAAGAGCACTTACCATCACTGGTAGTGAAGGTGTCACAGGAAGAATTACTGTGATGTTTTACCTTTAGAGCCTTTTTATAGAACACACTCATTTGATTTAAATTAGGAATGTTTGTTCTGTAGTTGTATTTGATTTAAAAAACCTCTTTCTGAGCCTCATTAGTGCAGTAGGCAGCGAGTCAGTCTCATCATCTGAAGATTGTGACTTCAACCCTCACAAGGGGCACTTGTTTTAGAGCCAGAATACAGATTACAAAGAGCACACTGTATGTTTACATGTCATCCAGCTCATATTCATAGAGACCACTGAAGCAAGGCATCTGGACTTGTAGAGTTTTCTAGAAGACGTTTCTCTGCTCCTCCAAGCAGCTTCATCAGTTCTACCTGTTGGTGGGAAACATGGTTTATATGTGGAGGAGGACCTCAGTGGGTGGGTCTGGGTGACACTTACAAACAATAGCACTAAATGTTTCCATACTTACCTGTGTTGGTCTGGCTGACTGAGTCTGCTGTTTCTAATGACTGGCTAACGACTACAAAGATGATGTCTGAGGCCACCTCCTCTGTTAAGGACAGAGGTTTGCACATACTCACAGCAAGAACACAGGGCTGTCAACCAGTCCCCTCCAGCAGTCTCATAGTCGTTAGCCAGTTGCTATCTGTTAGCTTTGCATTGTTGAGGACAAGACGGCAAGTGACTGAAGATATGCATCCATATTAATGGAGGTCCACATGTCTGAAGTCAGACTCCCTCCCTCCACCCTCTGCAGTTGAGCCTCTGCCTCCTTCTCATATTTGTCATCCACCATCTTCTTTAGAGCCTTTCTAGAAGGCAGGCTGGATGTGGGGTCTTATGGAGCCAAATCAGGGTCATAAGTTTTGTTAACCTGAAAAAATAAAATTCATTCAAACACTAAAATTTGAAACTGAAAATGTATGTTTTGATGTTGATTTTTTTCTGTTTAAATTTTTTTTGGAATCAACTTTGAAATTCTTTTGAATAAATTGTTTATTTTCAGGTTTCATGTCAATCATTATTTTCATATTTACCATTTTATTTTTTTCAGTTTCAGATTTTTTGTTTTCAGATTCAAATCTTAATTTTTTACAGTTTCACATCTTGTGTCTTCAAGTTCAAATCTTTTTTCAGCTTCAGATTTACTTTTCAGGTTCAAATCTTTTTTTCGCTTTCGCCTCTCCTTTTTTCACCTTTGAGGTTTTGACCCCGATTTTGCGGGGGGGGGGGTGGGGACATGGGTGTGGCCTGCTGAGTGACAGCAGGACAATGAAGACTAAGGGCTTTGCTCAGCCACGGTGCCTTCAGGGAACATTGGACATTTCAAAGGGTTACCTCAACACGCGCTATCTTTCATATTGATGTGACCTGCTGCAAAACATTGACACCAGTCAAAGTATAAGATGCTTCAAAGCAGACCTGGTAACAATCACTATATTGAGTCAACACATTATGGAATAATCTACAGTTTACAGTTGACAAATCTGTCAGTGATCGCGTGCCCGAAGTACTCGTGGCGCAGTGAACGCAGTGACAGCAAGCGGGACTCGGCAATCATGGCCTCCGCTCCACCAGGGCCACAGACATCAATGCAGGTAAGAATTGGTAACTATTTCTTTTCTATCTAATGAGTCTTTCTGAGTTCGACCTCAGCAATAAACAGACCTGTCATTTATGTAACATGAACAAAGGAAAGACGCTTTTATTCTGCACAGGATGATAATGACGCATGTTGCTAGCTTAAACTGTCTTGCGCTAATAGCTAATAACCTATTTTTTTGCCCGTTTTATCCATGTATTTAAGCTTCCCCTTCGATAACTGGTGATACAGCTAATTTTAGTTTTCTGAAATGTCTTTGTTAACATCTGTGTTTCAGTCATCGGTGATTGCAGCTGCACAGACCCTTATCAATGTACTGACACAGAATGTGTCTCAGGGGCAGCAAGAGCATGGAAGACAACTGGATCAAGCTTCTCCCTCTGTAGAACAAGAGATGGCCAGGTTTTAGATTTTAATGCAGTCTCATTTTCTATGTTAATTAAAAGTATTTTGAATGGTACATGTGATGCTGTGTAAGTATATGCAATATTCATATTTTATTTTTATTTTAAAATTATTCAGATCTTTCCCTGGATTTTTCATTCGGAAGAGGAAAGATTCCAAAGAGCTGTGGTACATCATCTACCAAAGCTTGGAAGCCATTTACTTTCTACACATACCTGCTAAACCTAAATGCAGAGACTACCCCAAACCCATCAGAAGAGTTTGAACTTACCCTGGCAGGACTTGGAAAAAGGCATCTCACCATGTCAAAGGATTTAAGCCATGAGGAGGTATTGCAGTAATCAAATATAATTGATTAATAATAATTTTAAATTATAATTGACAGATGATACCTTATGTAATTGTAATTGTCTTAGTTTGACAGACTACTCCAACATGAGTACCCAAAGATGCACAGGAGGATGGCTGCTCTATAAGGCTTCAGGTGGAGCAAACCAATAATATAACAACTATAATACATAGCAATGTGTGTGATAATGCCTTTCAAGTGCAAAGACACACAAATACAATAATTTTTGTGTTTACAGGTGGCCACGGGAGGCGGCGACTGATAATGATTCCACCTGATTCTCATGGATACACTGTCACAGCGGCAGGGAAAAACACCGTGTTCATAGTGCCTTTGCAACATGGATTTGACCTGTCTCCTTCATTTTGGAATTCAGATGCCACTGAATTCCAAAATATGCCAAAAGCACAATGCCAGACATGTAGAGTAAGTTTTCCTTTGCAGATTTTGGCTCATCATGTTAATGAATGCATGCTAGGACTATGACCATAAGTGTTTGTAATTGTGTATAGAAATGGTGGCAGGGATCGAGAGCCGTTTCTTTGATGGACCGCCACATCAGAGGAGCCCCCGGTATTCTCTCAATGACTATGACAGTGGCCTCTACAGGTGTGCTTATGTTCTTAGCGGATAAAGAGAAACGAATCAATGTTTTTAGCATGACATTCACTTATGTTTGGTTTGTGTTAATAGGACTGTAGGCGAGATTATTGCTGTCAGCCTTGCACAAGGTGGACCAGCCCCTGCCTTTTTCAGCCCGTGGACCTACAAATACCTGTGCAGTGGGCAGATAAACCCAACTCTTCTCACCAGTGATGCTGTTGCAGATGTCCAATTGAAAAGTTTAATTGACCAGGTATAGGATCTATGTGATGGAAGTATTGGATTGATCCTTTACATCCTGTACCATTTTCCTTGACTTTCTTCACTTTTAGGTTGCGATGTCAACTGAAGATTCAATCAGGGACTTAACTGCTGAAATCTTAAACTGTGGATACACTGGTGTGATCTCCATTCAAAATAAGGATTCCATTGTTCGGTATGTTCTGTGTGTTTGTTTATGAACGCACTGGTGTAGTTAATAGGTACATGAGTAAGATTGTGTACGCTCTACTGTTTTAGTGCCATCATACTTCACGCGGTGCTGAGGTTGCAGCCTATGATGGAACAACTACAAGAAGGCTTGAAGCTGTACAACCTTCTTTCACTGATGAGACAGTACCCAGATATCTGCCAGCCCCTGTTTGTTCCCATGGAAGACAGAAAGGTAAAGACAAACATGAGTTACTATAATTATGAACAAGAAACTTTCTAGAAATGTATAAAACTTAAAAGCTGATACCTGTATTTTCTCTCGTCCTAGGTCAGTGCTGAGTTTGTCTTGGCTTCCATTCAGCCACAACTGAGTGAGAAAGATTCTACTAAGCATCAGATGGAGCTGGATATAGTTAACTTTTTGCAAGACTTCCTGTATGAGGCTGAAGGTATTTCTTATAGTTTAATTTTGTTTATATAGCATCTTTTACAATCAAAATGGTCATTAAGTGCTTTACAGGAAGTAAGGACAGTGGTAAGGAAAAACTCCCTTTTAACAGGAAGAAACCTTGAGCACAACCTGGCTCACAAGGGAGATCAGCCCTCCTTTGTTTATATTAAACAACCACTTAGATGTAAATAAAAAACACATTGTAATGTAACACTTATTTTCATATTTACTCCATAGATGGAGGACTGGCTCATCAAGATGACATTGATGGCCAACCCGTCTTCACCCCTGCTAAGTTTTTACAGTGGATCACAGGGCAAGGTCATGTTCCGCTTCTTCCATCAGAGAAGAAGGATTTCGCACTTATTGTAAAGTTTAATCATGGCTGTGAGGCAGATTATGGAAGGCACAACGTCTGCTACCCGGTTGTGTCTGCATGTTTGAAAAGTGTAGTGTTTCCTGTGAAACACATGAAGTGTTATTCCGACTTCAAAAAGCTTCTCATTGAGGCTTTTTATTTGGGCCAGGAATTTGCCAATGTATAATGTAAACTGAATTTGTCTTTCAAAGGATAAACTACAACCTTATGTTAATTTTTCCTCAGATGTTCATTTTCAATGTTGTGCAACAGTTTTAGTCTTTTGTTCTGATTAAAATAGGCATGCATGTCTAATCCGTTGCAATATGTCCAAATAGGGACACTAACACAAATTACTGGTTTGTTGAGTTTTATTCAGTAACAGAGTATCTTACATATAAATGATACATCATGGTGTAGTTTTAGTATCAACTGTAACATTACAAGTAATGTAATTGTAATTGTCACAACAAGTACAATAAAGTGGTTGTGATAACAAAAAGATTGATTGAGACATGGTGCATTCAGGGACACATCTCACTGACCACAGATCAGATGTTACTGTTGCTCCTGAGAAGTTTAATTATGACTGCAGTGCAGCTTTTTAGCATTACAATGTCTGCTAACCTATTGTGTCAGTTTTATTGCATTCAGGAAGTGTTCTTTTATTGTGAAACAATCAATACATCAATACTTGCCCTAAGGCCTGCCATATCCTGCTCACTGAGTGGACATTCAACAGGTGGAAGAATCAAATTTGGCATTCAATCACTGGCAACTAACTGGCATTTAAAGCGTTAAACTCCTCCAATGATTTCATGTTTGGTAGTTCTGAGCAGTCCTGAAGTTGTTCCACATATCGATGCAGAAAAATATGAATCTGTTCAGTTTTTAGAGCAGTTTTTAGAAGCTTACTTATATACTAAAGCAGTGATAAACCTATATTTACTAAACATATAAAACTATAGAAACAATGACTGACTTTATTAATCCCTGTGGTTAAATTACATGATGAGTCTGATGGCGGACTGCAGGAGTCACCGCCTGTACCGTTCCTGGAGCAGCAGAGTTTTTTAGTGTTATCATTCCATAGGTCATCATGCTTTTACACATAATAAACCTATACTTATTAAAGCTATTTATAAATGATATTATGTATTTATTGTAAAACATTTATTATATGACATGACAGCCATGACAGCGGAGCTCTGGAAGTAGTCAGCTCCATGTTTGATTATTCTAGATGCTTTAAGGCTGTGAACCCCTCACTGCACACTTTAAACTCCGTTCTCTCTGTTTAAACACTGTCAGAGTTCAAACCTTCGTAGGAAATAAGTCCAGTATTACAGAATGAAACCAAAGATCAAACCTGTTTTCAGCAGCATTCTGCATTCTGGAGATGGACTGACACTGGTCTATGGACTATCCGGACCAGAACTCAATGAGCTGTAAGAGAAAAAAAGGTGAGAGGTGAACTGGTTATAGGAGGGACCACTGTAATGCAAACATGTGATTTGCTGATTCTGGTGTTTTTAGGTTTTGATTTAAATTTCACAAAATAATTCATTTGCATTCAATTATTTTTGATTGTAACCATATATAATTCATACTTCTGTCTGTGTTCTAAGAGTCTTAAAAATATGTGGTTTCCTTTTTATTTACAGTGTGCATGTCATGTGACTTATGAACGTACAGTTTGTGCATATATATAAACAGTTTGATTTCCAGGTTGATGCAGCAACAGCTGCTGCTCTGACACCATTGTTCATGTCTTCCTCTCTCTGCACTGTGTTAACACATCTGAATGCTGCAGAGCATCTTCTTCTTTCCTGCTAAATAAATAATGGCCCTGTGGTCTGGTGGTGTCGGTTCACCTTGGACAGCGATGGACAGGAGGACAGGAAGGTCCGGCTGCTCTCAGCTGGGACCTGTGTGTGTCTGGGTGCACACACACCTGCAGTCTGCCCACAGTTACTGACGTAGCCACTCCGTCACACCCCAGCTGACACATGACCGCACCAGGTGGCTGCTGCTATGACAAATGGTGTTTGTCAGCATTCCTCGTTAGTATAGTGGATAGTATCTCCGCCTGTCACGCGGAAGACCGGGGTTCGATTCCCCGACGGGGAGAAAGACTTTTACCACCAGATAGGATGATACTGACCCTGTACATTGCTGCTGCAATAGAAAACATTTCCCAGTTTGGGATAAATAAAGTATTTGCCACAAAAACAAGACCCCCCAACAACAAGAAGAAGGACAACACCAGGCGGAGAAAGAACATCTCCATTCCATATGTGTCAGGAGTATCAGAGAAACTCCGCAGGATCTTCAACAACCATGACATCCCGGTCCATTTCAAACCTATGACAACACTGAGACAGAGACTGGTTCACCCGAAGGATAAGATTCCCAGGGAGAAACACAGCAATGTGATATATGCAGTCCAGTGCAGTGAGGAATGCTCTGATCTGTACATTGGAGAAACTAAACAACCACTCCACAGAAGAATGGCTCAGCACAGGAGAGCCACCTCCTCAGGACAAGACTCAGCTGTTCACCTCCACCTCAAAGACAAAGGACACTCCTTTGAGGACAACAACATTCACATTTTAGACAGGGAGGAAAGGTGGTATGAAAGAGGAGTCAAGGAAGCCATCTATGTTAAGCTGGAAGAACCTTCCCTTAACAGAGGTGGTGGCCTCAGACATCATCTTTCTACCACATACAATGCAGTGATTCCATCCATTCCCAGGAAGTTTGCACATACTCACAGTAAGAACAAAGGGCTGTCCACCAGCCCCCCTCCGGCAGTTTCATAGTCGTTAGCCAGTCGTTAGACACACCTGGCCCAGTCAGCCAGAACATCACAGGTAAGTATGGAAACATTCAGTGCTATTGTTTGTAAGTTTTTTTTTAAGTTTTACCCAGACCCACCCACATAGGTGTGTAACCACATATAAACCATGTTTCCCCACCAAACAGTTAGAACTGATGAAGCTGCTTGGATGAGCAGCGAAACGTCTTCTAGAAAACTCTACAAGTCCAGATGCCTTGCTTCAATCTTCTCTACGTATGATGAACATGTATGATAATGTTCTGTCTCCTCTCATTTCCAGACGTGCAGCCAAAAACATGTGCAGTGGTGATATGTGACGGTATCATCATGGTCTCAGAGAGAAGAGCTGAGTGTGTCTGTTCTGATCTTTGTTGTGTCTCTTCTCCCCTGTAGTTTCTGCTTGTTGCTCCGTCACACGCCCTCTGCTGGTGAGCCGCGTCATTACACACAACCTCTGCTGCTGTCAGACTGTATAATAACCACTTTTGATAGGAGCAATATTCACACACCACAGTGTACAACACATTATTTATTTAGTTTCTGATGCACTATGTACAGTTTTCTTACAGACCACTTCTCCCTCCACTCACCTGTGCAATAACTGTTCATATTTAAACTGTTGATGATTCTATTCTATATTTTATTGGTAGTTTATTTTATCATATATATCTTTTCTTAACTTATCCTTTGCTGTCTGTATCTGCTGTTGCAAAAATGCAATTTCCCCATTGTGGGACTAATAAAGGTTTCTTAATCTTAATCTTAAGACTGTCTGGAGGACACACAGAGTGGACATGGGTCACAGAGTGCTGCTGCTGTTTGTGTCTCTGCAGCATGGGCAGCTGCTCCTGCTCCACTCGTCACTGGCTGATTGTTCACACCTGTGATCAGTCATCAGCCAATCCTGCTGCAGCTTCCATCTAGTATATGTGTCCAATGGAAGCTGAGCAACATGTCAGCTACACACATAGAAACACTACACATAGTTTGTCATATAAATAACATGGATTGAATCATGTTGTACAGTCAATGGAAACAAAAAGCACTGAGAGTGGTGCTGGTAGTGCAGCAGTGGGTGGAGGCTGAAGTGCTGCCACCTAGTGTCAATATTTGGTATTAACTCTGACTACATATTCCACCTTTAACTCTCTGCCATATATACTGTGCCATGTGTGAAGTGATAATAACATGTGAATGTGAATTTATTGTAAAGAACTTTACTTATTAACCCTGTTATAAGTGAGCAGTGTGTGTGTGTGTTTGATGGAGTGTGTAATGTCTGCTCAGTGTTACTGATGCTGCTGTGTGTGATCTGAAAACTGATCAAACTGTGATGTGTCTGATGCTGACAGAAGAATCAGAGGTCAGACAGTCGGATCCTCCTCTGTGACACCTTTAACATCATATCAGAAATCTCTGTCTGCTTCTGGTACATGCAGCTGATCACCAGCAGGGGGCTCACTGCTTTGCTGTCACTCAGGGGGCCTGTTCTGTCTGCCACTGGGATATGATGAGGTGAACTTCAGAGTTTGAATAGATTTCATTTGTCATGTGTTTATGATCATTTTATGAATCAGTTCAAATAAAGGAGACTCACTGAAGTCACAGTTTAGTGTTTTAATACTTATACACACTTATTTTGAAGCTGCTATCAACTTGATGAGTCTTCCTGTTGAAGCACGAGGCAGGACGTTTGTCAGAACATCCATGAAGTGAGTAGATTAAGAGGAAAAGCTGATGTGTCACAGCTGCTGGTTGTGTTCTTTCAGTGTCTCCATCTTGAAATGAGGTGTTTTACTTCCTCCAAGTAGAGTGGACCTGGCTCACAGAGTGCTGCTGCTGTTTCTGTCTCTCTGTGAGCACCATGTTAAACAGCAGGCTCTGAATAGTGACGTCATGATGTCACAGTCACATCAGTCTAATCTCCCAATCGGAGAGAGAGCTGTCATCAACAGCAGGAAGTGCAGGAAGCTCATGGTGTGCAGGCCTCTGATGTGTGGAGGCTGTCGGCTTGTAGCAGCCAACAAGAAGGGAGTTTGTAAAAGTTCTCTGTAACTTTAGATGTGAGGATTCAGAAAGAACTTAGATCAGATATGTGCAGCACTTGTGCAACAGATACTCCAACAGTGACAGCTCTTCTGAAGAAAGCCTGAGGAGCTGAGACCTGGATGAGACACTGATACAGCTTTGCTCTGCTGACAGGAAGGATGAAGGCTGACCACACACACACACACACACACTGACACACACACGCACATATAGACACACACACACGCACACACGCATACACACACACACACACACACACATACATAACACAAACATATAGACACACACACGCTCTTACAGACACACCACACAAACACACATAAAGAAACACACACATAACATTCTTACACACACACACACACATATATAGACACATGCACACATAGACGCAACACACACACCAACACACACACGCATACACACACTCTTACAGACATGCACACACATTTATTGTCACACCGGCTCAGAAAGTGTGACACATTGGGGAGGACAAACACAACTTTAACCGTTTGACCATTTTATTGAAGAAAGAACAGTAGTTGTACACCAACAATTGACAAACAAGGAAATGTGCAAACAAAATACACCGCCATGCCTGCAGCAGGCTGGAGAGAGAGCAGCCCTCCTAGTAGGCCAGATGGGGAGAGAGAGAGTGAAGCAAACAGACTGGGAACTCTTAAACCGTCTCCAGCTCGTCAGCACAGGAGAGCTGCATAAGCTCAGGATCAGCTCCACCCAGCAACCTCCTGCACACACAGGGGAGAGACAGCAGCAACAACACAACACTCCCTGAGAGGCCAACACAGGGCCACAATATAGACACTGACACACACTAACACACAGACACATGCACACACACATATACAGACACACACACACACAATACACTGCTTCAGACACACACACTGCCTGCTTCAACTGTGGAAAGGCTTCCTGTGCATCAGTACAACAGGCTGTTGGGCCTTTGCAGGATCCTGCAGGGTCGACCCCGAAGTTCAGACTCACAGTTCATAGCAGGACTGAGCTGGATGCAGTCACAGCTCCTCACTGTGTGCAGCAGCTGGACTGAGCTGAACACTGGACTCAGACAGATTCAACATCCACACGTCAGTCACTGGAAGCCTTCAGAATGCTTCTCTCCTCACTCAGCTTCCAGTCCAGATCCAATACCTTACTGCAGGTGAGTGACGGACCTGTCAGCTGTGTGTTAGAAATGCATGAATAAACAGCAGCTTCATGTTGATGCAGGACGTATGAGGGCGGAACACTGATGAGATGAAAAGATTCAGAGGAAAAGGCAGAAAGAGCAGAGCTGATAAGTCACATGACTGATGCACTGACACGCTCTCTAGTCAGCTCCAAAACACCACTCGGATCCATCCACCATTCCAGAGCTGCTCTCAAAGGTGATCTGGAATGACAGCTGACAGCAGAGAGAGGAGAGCTTTAAATGTACTGCTACAAGCTGATTGGCTGCATGAGCAGCGAGGCAGCGACTGATTGGTGGAAGAGCTGACTAGAGAGAATCAGTGAATCAGTTTGAGCTGCTGTTGTGCAAATGGAACAGACAACAGGTGGAAATGAGAGGCAGTTATCAAGACAGCCCCTATAAAGGAGAGGTTCTGCTTCTCAGGAGGGTCACACCCATTGACAGTAAAAACTATGGACAGAGCTTCCGTGACGTCACCTGTTTGTTTCTGAAGAGCCGTTTTGAGGCTTGGTGGGAGGTTCCGGGACGTGATGACCGCCGCCATGTTGACAGCGTCACATCACCAAAACTCTCAAATATGGACAAAGAGGGGGAGCACGAGCGGGGTTTAGGGGGGTGGGCGGTCGTGGGAGCAGGAAACTCACGCTGTGATACGGCAACTGTCTGTCACTCAAGTGGCAACGCCCATAATTATGCTTAATTTTAAGTCAGAATACAATTGAAACGAGTGGGTTGTAAAAAAATTAAACCCCCCTACAATTGACACTAGAAGAGAACCTATCATCTGAGACCAGAGTGGTTTTTTGTACCAGGCCGTAAACATGTTAATTTCTGCTGTGAAGTCGGCCATTTTAACATGGGAGTCTATGGGAAATGACTCGCTTTTGGAGCCAGCCCCCAGCTGTTGCAGCGTGAATTACAAGTTTTGACACTTCCGCATGGGCTTCAACTTTGAGCCCCGAAGGTTGCCGCTTGGTCACACCCTAATACAAGACCACTTCCTGTTATGCAACAAATACACTTTATGATTCAATGTTGAGCTAATGCCACAGCCACAAAAAGACATTTCTCCAGCTGCTAGACAGCAAGCCTTATCTAGACATGGAGGGCAGTCTCCTCATGGAGGACAGTGATATGCAAAGTGTTCAATCTTTGTTGACACAGTTAGAAGAAATCTTTGTTCATATCTTTACCAATGTCAAACTAAGAAGAACATGTGCTTTGTGTTGTTCTTCCACCGACTGAAACATGAAAAATAAGAGGTCACACATGGCTCGTTGGTCTAGGGGTATGATTCTTGCTTTGGGTGCGAGAGGTCCCGGAGGACGTCATCACCCAGTATGTGACCTGCACTGTGAGCTGTAAGGTCTTATACAGACAGGTCTGTCCTCATCAAGTCCAATCAGTATCATCAAAGACAGCTGGACTCAGATGAAGGTGTAGAACCATCTGAAGGACGATCAGAAGAAATGGACGCACCTGAGTTCAATATATGAGAGTCACAGCAAAGGCTCTGATACTTAGGACCATGTCATATTTCACTTTGTCTTTTTAATACATCTGCAAACATGTCAACAACTCTGTGTGTTTCTGTCAGTATGGGGAGCTGTGTGGACATTAATGAGGAAAAATTAACTTAAAGGATTTTAGCAAATGGCTGCACTATAACAAAGTGAAACATTTAAGGGGGTCTGAATACTTCCTGCACCCACTGTACACATAACAAATGAATGTGACTGAAACAACAGCTCTGTGTGTAATATAAATATACAAACTAATGTGATTTGATCAGAACATTTTAAAAGACATTGATGATCTGTTCTTATTGTCTAAACAGGAACAGTTGAAGCTCAGCTTGCAGCCCCTGTATCTCAGGCTTCTCAGCTTCTCTTCAGATGTTTGGACGTTTCTGCTGGAACCTCTCATTTAATGACTCACATTTAGAACTTCTGACTTTATGTGGAGGAGGGATTGATTTTGGAATGAGGAGGCTGCAGCCTGCGATTCCACCACTAGATGTCAGCATTGCACAGCATTGGTGGTTCAGTTCAGATTGAGAGAATGCAAAGAGTGTGCAAAGCTGTCATCAAAGCAAAAGCTGGCTGCTTGGAAGAATGTCAAACATCAAACATATTCTGCTTGGTTTAACACTTTGTGTTCACTACATCATTCCACATGTGTTCCTTCATAGCTCTGATGTCTTCAGGATGAATCTACAATGTAGAAAGTCATAAAAACAAAGACAAACCACTGAGTGACTTTTGACTGGTACATTGTACATTGTCATCATATGTCCTAACCAGCAGGGGGAGCACTGATCATAAACTCTCTGTCTCACATGTTATTGTCATGTGTTTTTATGGAAGATGATGCTGACTGTTGTTTTCTTGTTTCTCTCTGTAAACAGCTTGTACGACACACTGCTGTCCTACAGGAGCACATTCAGCAGTAGACTGAGACTACCGCGGAGCAGCACAGAACGCCACAGGAGGTCCTTCCTGCCAGTGGCCATCAGACTGTATAACTCCTCTCCTTTCTGTAGGGAGAAGCGCTAGATAATCATGTCAGGCATCACTGTCATTCCCTCCACTTGTCTATATTTATGTTTACTTAGCACCTTACATCTCCATATTTGTATCCATGTATCATATATTGTGCTCATACTGAGTACTGTACTCTTATTTTGGATTATAGTGACACTTATACTCTTATACTCTGTACTTAACTGCATTTAATGTAACATGATACCTCTGGCACAAGAATTTCCTTCGGGATTAATAAAGTTTTATCTTATCTTATCTTATCTTATCTTATCTTAAACAGCAGCTTCCCTGAGGGGAAACTCAGCTAATAAATGATGCTGTAACCTCTGATCTGCTGGGTGGGAGTCCACTACATTATCCATCCATCCTCATCCATCCCGCTACCTCTCACATGCTAAGCAAGCACTCTACCATTTGAGCTAATCCCCCTTCTATAAAGGGTCAATTGCAAGTCAATCAGGACTGACTGCACTACATGAAGTGTACTAGTGAAGTATTGGAAGCATCAGACTTTTAATCTGAGGGTCCAGGGTTCAAGTCCCTGTTTGGGCAGAACACTTTGTACTCCCTCTTGCTTGTACTCCCCTTCCCTCTCTGTTAATGTGCTTGGACAGAGCTCTGTGAACAGCCAGCCTCTTTGTGTCTTGCCCTCCTTGTGCAAGGTGTCAATGGTCGTCTTTTGGGCAACTGTCAAGTCAGCAGTCTTCCTGTGGTTGTGCAGCCTACAGACCTAGACTGAGACCATTTAAAGGCCTTTGCAGGTGTTTTGAGTTCATTATCTGGTTAGAGTGGCTCCAGGTGTCTTCAATATTGAACCTTTTCACATATTCTCATTTCCTGACCTACTGAATGTGGGTTTTCCATTAATACCTACAGCTGGACCAATGCACAGACTGTGGACTTCTCCATAGACTGATCTGTGTAGATAGGACACCAGTACTACTGTCCAAACTGTCTTAAGTTGGAATGTTTATGACACCATCAAGTGATGATCCTGTGTCAGGACGTTGACCTTAAAAGATGAAACGACGAGGATGGGATTCGAACCCACGCGTGCAGAGCACAATGGATTAGCAGTCCATCGCCTTAACCACTCGGCCACCTCGTCTGTCTGATTAACATGTGTTCACGGCTTCGAGCGAAAATACGCTTGAACAAGGTCACAGCTTTTGCCTTAAACATGAGCATCTTGACAAACTTTGACAAACATTGAAGGCCAGTTTTTGGAGTAGTTGTTTGGTTTCTCCATTGTACAGATCAGAGCATGCCTCACTGCACTGGACTGCACATATCCAGGGGTGGACTGCATGTGTCCAGGGGTGGCAGTAACTGATTACAAATACTCAAGTTACTGTAATTAAGTAGTTTTTCTGGGTACTTGTACTTTATTTTTAAGCCAGTACTTTTACATGTACTTAAGTACAAATGTAACAAAATAATGTACTTCACTATTTTTAACACCACAATTCGTTACTGAGTACACTTATTATTTTCTTCTTAACCAATAAAGATACCAGTTACAAACTGACCAACATGGCTGATGTCGTGACCTTCCCTGGTCACCCCGGATTGTCAGATTCCGTCTCCTGTATTCAGAACATTGAGTGAAAGAAAATACCCTGGGTTTTGTAGTTTCGCCTTTTGCAAAAGGGAGAACACAGTGAACACAGGCCTTTCAGTCTGCTTCACTCCCGTCCATACGTGTTCTGCCCCTCCCCTGGACACAGGCTTGTTTTATTGAAAGTTGAGGTACATTTGCATAATAGATAAACAGTTCTTCAAGACCCTCGTTGGTATTCCCATATTGGGACATGTTGCCCCTTTATCTCCACCTACTAATTATCATAATGTTATTTATGACTGTGAAACACTCTGTTTCCCTCCTATGTTGGATGATTTATCTTACGTCCACCTTCACCACAAAAAGGGCTCCAGTAATGTAAACATCCTCCCTAACTCTCTGTAAGGGTGTATGTGTGTGTGTGTGTGTGTGTGTGTAGAGAGTCCCCCTTTTTCTCTGAGTAAAAGCATACATACGTGTAAATATGTGCTCTGTATCATGTCAGCGCGTAGGTAACCTTTATATACTTCCACAATTCCCCCTTTTGGACTCTACTAGAGTCCAACACCTAAAGAAAACCGTGACAAAGGTTATACGTATCAAAAATAGTAAAAAATAAAAAATCATGAGCAATCAAACAGTAAACATGTGTTCAAAGCTAATAAAAAGTTAGTGAAAAGTTAGTGATCATTCACCATGTCTCGTTAATCTGTCCTAAGCTTGCCCCTGTAACCATAAGGTTTACACAAGAAAAATCTGTGGAAAACACAGGATGTTTCTCAGATAGCTTGGTGATGGGGAATATAACATCCCATTCCATGCATTTTTTAGGGGAAACCGAGCGAGCCATAACTAGTATAAAACAGTCG